>NC_064565.1:732500-862500 GCF_937001465.1 Orcinus orca | reverse complement strand
TGTTAGCGTACGGGTTAGGATTAGGGGACGGGTTACGGTAAGGCTTCGGGGAAGGGTTAGGTTTAGGGTTCAGGCTGGGGTTAGGGTTAGGGGACGGGGACGGTTTAGGGTCCAGGTGAGGGTACGACAACGGTTTAGTGGGAGCGTATGTGTGAGGGCACGGGTTAGTGTTAGCGTAAGTGTTAGGATTAAGTGATGGGTTAGGGTTAGGGTTAGGGTTAGGGTTAGGGTTAGGGAAGGGTTAGGGTTAGCGTTAGGGTTAGAGTTACCGTTAGGGTTAGGGTTAGGGTTAGGTTAGGGTTAGGATTAGGGTTAGGTTTAGGGTAGGGTTAGGGTTAAGTGTTAGGTTTAGGGTTAGTGTTAATGTTAGGGTTAGGTTTAGGTTTAGGGTTACGGTTAGGTTTTGGGTTAGGGTTTGGGTTAGGGTTAGTGTTAGGGTTAGTGTTAGGGTTAGGGTTAGGCTTAGTGTTAGGGAAGGGTTAGGTTTAGGGTTAGGGTTAGGGTTATGGTTAGGGTTAGGGTTAGAGGGTTAGGGTTAGGCTTAGGGTTAGGGTTAGTTTTAGGCTTAGGGTTAGGGTTAGAGGGTTAGGGTTAGGGTTAGGGTTAGGGTTAGGGTTACCGTTAGGTTTAAGGTTAGGGTTAGGGTTAGGGTTGGTTTAGGTTTAGGGTTAGGGTTAGGGTTAGGGTTATGGTTAGAGGGTTCCGGTTAGGGTTAGGGTTAGGTTTAGGGGTTAGGGTTAGGGTTAGGGTTAGTGTTAGAGTTAGGGTTAGGGTTAGGGTAAGGGTTAGCTTAGGGTTAGGGTTAGGGTTAGGGTTAGGATTAGGGTTAGGGTTAGGGGTTAGGCTTAGGGTTAGGGTTAGGTTTAGGGTTAGAGGGTTAGGGTTAGGGTTAGGGTTAGAGTCAGGGGTTAGATTTAGAGTTAGGGTTAGGGTTATTGTTAGGGTTAGAGGGTTAAGTTTAGGGTTAGGGTTAGGGTTAGGGTTAGGGTTAGGGGTTAGGTTTAGGGTTAGTGTTATAGTTAGGGTTAGGGTTAGGGTTTAGGGTTAGCGTTAGGGTTACGGTTAGGGGTTCGTGTTAGGGTTAGGTTTATGTAAGTGTTACGGTTAGGGTTAGAGTTAGGGTTAGGTTAGGGTTAGAGTTATGGTTAGGGTTAGAGTGTTAGGGTTAGGCTTAGTGTTTGGGTTAGGGTTAGGGTTAGGGTTTAGGGTTAGGGTTACGGTTAGTGGTTAGGGTTAGGGTTAGGGTTAGGGTTAGGGAAGGGTTAGGGTTAGAGTTAGGGTTAGAGTTAACATTACGGTTAGGGTTAGTGTTAGGTTAGGTTTAGGATTAGTGTTAGGTTTAGGCTTAGGGTTAGGGTTAGGGGTTAGGGTTAGGGTTAGGTTTTGGGTTAGGTTTAAGGGTTAGTGTTAGGGTTAGGGTTAGGGTTAGGGTTACGGTTAGGTTTTGGGTTAGGGTTTGGGTCAGGGTTAGTGTTAGTGTTAGAGTTAGGGTTATGTTAGGTTTAGAGGTTAGGTTTAGGGTTAGGGTTAGGAGACGGTGATGGGGACGTTTTAGGTGACAGGTTAGGGTTTGACAAAGGTTTAGGGTGAGCGTACGTGTGAGGGCAAGGGTTAGTGTTAGCGTACGGTTTAGGATGAGGGGACGGGTCAGGGTAAGGCTTCGGGGAAGGGTTAGGTTTAGGGTTCGGGCTAGGGTTAGGGTTAGGGGACGGGGACGGTTTAGGGTCCAGGTGAGGTTACGACAACGGTTTAGGGAGATTGTACGTGTGATGGCATGGGTTACTGTTAGCGTTCGGTTTAAGATTAGGTGACGGGTTAGGGTAAGGGTTCAGTGAAGGGTTACGGTTAGGTTTTGGGCTAGGGTTAGGGTTAGGGTACGGGGATGGTTTAGGGTCCAGGTGAGGGTACGACAACGGTTTAGGGGGAGCGTATGTGTGATGGCATGGGTTAGTGTTAGCGTAAAGGTTAGGATTAGAGGACAGGTTAGGTTAAAGCTTCGGGGAAGGGTTAGGGTTTGGCTTCGGGCTAGGATTAGTGTTTGGGGACGGGGACGGTTTAGGGTCCAGGTGAAGTTATGACAACGGTTTAGGGTGAGCGTACGTGTGAGGGCACAGGTTAGTGTTAGCGTACGGGTTAGGATTAGGGGACGGGTTAGGGTAAGGCTTCGGGGAAGGTTTAGGGTTAGGGTTCGGGCTAGGGTTACGGTTAGGGGACGGGGACGGTTTAGGGTCCAGGTGAGTGTACGACAACAGTTTAGGGGGAGCGTACGTGTGAGGGCACGGGTTAGTGTTAGCGTATGAGTTAGGATTAGGGGACGGGTTAGGGTAAGGCTTCGGGGAAGGGTTATGGTTAGGGTTCGGGCTAGGGTTAGGGGACGGGGACAGTTTAGGTTCTAGGTGAGGGTACGACAATGGTTTAGGGGGAGCGTACGTGTGAGGGTACTGGTTAGTGTTAGCGTACGGGTTAGGATTAGGGGACGGGTGAGGGGAAGGCTTCGGGGAAGCGTTAGGTTTAGGGTTCGGGCTAGGGTTAGGGTTAGGGGACGGGGACGGTTTAGGGTCCAGGTGAGGGTACGACAACGGTTTAGCGGGCACGTACATGTGAGGGCATGGGTTAGTATTAGCGTACGTGTTAGGATTAATGGACCAGTTAGGGTAAGGCTTCGGGGAAGGGTTACGGTTAGGGTTCGGGCTAGGGTTAGGGTTAGGGGATGGAGACGGTTTTTGGTCAAGATGAGGGTACGACAACGGTTTAGGCGGAGCTTACGTGTGAGGGCACGGGTTAGTATTAGCGTACGGGTTAGGATTAGGGGACGGGTTAGGGTAAGGCTTCGGGGAAGGGTTAGGGTTAGGGTTAGGGTCAGGGTTTAGGGTTACGGTTAGGGTTAGTGTTAGCGTTAGGGTTAGAGGGTTAAAGTTAGTGTTAGGGTTACGGTTAGGGTTAGTGTTAGGTTAGGTTTAGGATTAGTGTTAGGTTTAGGCTTAGGGTTAGGGTTAGGGGTTAGGGTTAGGGTTCGGGCTAGGGTTAGGGTTAGGGGATGGGGACGGTTTAGGGTCCAGGTGAGGGTAAGACAACGGTTTACGGGGAGCGTACGTGTGAGGGCATGGGTTAGTGTTAGCGTACGGGTTAGGATTAAGGGACGGGTTAGGGTAAGGCTTCGGGGAAGGGTTAGGGTTAGGGTTAGGGTCAGGGTTTAGGGTTACGGTTAGGGTTAGTGTTAGCGTTAGGGTTAGAGGGTTAAAGTTAGTGTTAGGGTTACGGTTAGGGTTAGGGTTAGGGTTAGGGTTAGGTTTACGGTTAGGGTTAGAGGGTTAGGGTCAGGGTTAGGGTTAGGGTTACGGTTAGGGTTAGGGTTAGGGGACAGGGACGGGGACGGGGACGGTTTAGGGTCCAGGTGTGTGTACGACAACGGTTTAGGGGGAGCGCACGTGTGAGGGCATGGGTTAGTGTTAGCGTATGGGTTAGGATTATGGGACGGGTTAGGGTAAGGCTTCAGGGAAGGGTTAGGTTAGGCTTCGGGTTAGGGTTAGAGTTAGGGGACGGGTTAGGGTTAGGGTTAGGGTTAGCGTTACGGTTAGAGGGTTAGGGTTAGGGTTAGGGTTAGGGTTAGGGTTAGGTTTAGTGTTAGGTTTATGGTTAGGGTTAGGGTTAGGTTTACAGTGTTAGGGTTAGGGTTAGAGGGTTAAGGTTAGGGTTAGGGTTAGGTTTATGGTTAGGGTTAGGGTTAGGGTTAGGTTTACAGTGTTAGGGTTAGGGTTAGGGTTAGGGTTAGGGTTAGGGTTAGGGTTAGTGTTAGGGTTAGTGGTTAGGGTTAGGGTTAGGGTTAGGGAAGGGTTAGGGTTAGGGTTAGAGTTAGCGTTAGGGTTAGGGTTAGGTTAGGGTTAGGGTTAGGGTTAGGGTTAAGGTTAGGGTTAGGGTTAGTGGTTAGGGTTAGGGTTAGGGTTAGGGAAGTGTTAGGGTTAGGGTTAGGGTTAGAGTTAGCGTTAGGGTTAGGGTTAGGTTAGGGTTAGGATTAGGGTTAGGTTTAGGGTTAGGGTTAGGGTTAGGGGTTAGGGTTAGGGTTAGGGTAGAGTTTAGGGTTAGGGTTTGGTTTAGAGGGTTAGGGTTAGGGTTAGAGTTAGGGTTTGGGTTAGGGTAAAGGTTAGGGTTAGTGTTAATGTTAGGGTTAGGGTTAGGTTTTGGGTTAGGTTTAAGGGTTAGTGTTAGGTTTAGGGTTAGGTTTAGGGTTACGGTTAGGTTTTGGGTTAGGGTTTGGGTTAGGGTTAGTGTTAGGGTTAGGGTTAGGGTTAGGTTAGGTTTAGAGGTTAGGGTTAAGGTTAGGGTTAGGGGACTGTGATCGGGACGGGTTAGGTGACAAGTTAGGGTACGACAATGGTTTAGGGTGAGCGTACTTGTGAGGGCATGGGTTAGTGTTAGCGTACGGGTTAGGATTAGGGGACGGGTCAGGGTAACGCTTCGGGGAAGGGTTAGGGTTAGGTTTTGGGCTAGGGTTAGGGTTAGGGGACGGGGATGGTTTAGGGTCCAGGTGAGTGTACGACAACGGTTTAGGGGGAGCGTACGTGTGATGGCACGGGTTAGTGTTAGCGTACGGATTAGGATTAGGGGACGGGTTAGGGTAAGGCTTCAGGGAAGGTTTAGGGTTTGGCTTCGGGCTAGGGTTAGTATTAGGGGACGGGGACGGTTTAGGGTCCAGCTGAGGGTACGACAATGGTTTAGTGTGACCGTACGTGTGAGAGCACGGGTTAGTGTTAGCGTAAGTGTTAGGATTAAGGGATGGGTTAGGGTAAGGCTTCGGGGAAGGGGTAGGGTTAGGGTTCGGGCTAGGTATAGGGTTAGGGGACGGGGACTGTTTAGGGTCCAGGTGAGGGTACGACAACAGTTTAGGGTTGAGCGTACGTGTGAGGGCACAGGTTAGTGTTAGCGTACGGGTTAGGATTAGGGGACGGGTTAGGGTAAAGCTTAGGGGAAGGGTTACGTTTAGGGTTAGAGTTAGGTTTAGGGTTGGGATTAGGATTAGGGTTAGGGTTAGGGTCAGGGGTTAGTGTTAGGGTTAGGGTTAGGGTTAGAGGGTTAAGGTTAAGGTTAGGGTTATGGTTAGGGTTTAGGGTTAGCGTTAGGGTTAGTGTTAGGGGTTAGTGCTAGGGTTAGGTTTATGTAAGGGTTACGGTTAGGGTTAGGGTTAGGGTTTAGGGTTAGGGTTAGGGTTAGGTTTAGTGGTTAGGGTTAGGGTTAGGGTTAGGGAAGGGTTAGGGTTAGGGTTAGAGTTAGCATTAGGGTTAGGGTTAGGGTTAGGTTAGGGTTAGGATTAGGGTTAGGTTTAGGGTTAGGGTTAGGGTTAAGGGTTAGGGTTAGGGTTAGTGTTAATGTTAGGCTTAGGGTTAGGTTTTGGTTTAGGTTTAAGTGTTAGTGTTAGGGTTAGGGTTAGGTTTGGGGTTACGGTTAGGTTTTGGGGTAGGGTTTGGGTTAGGGTTAGTGTTAGGGTTAGGCTTAGGGAAGGGTTAGGTTTAGGGTTAGGGTTAGGGTTAGGGTTAGTGTTAGGGTTAGTGGTTAGTGTTAGGGTTAGGGTTAGGGAAGGGTTAGGGTTAGGGTTAGGGTTAGAGTTAGCGTTAGGGTTAGGGTTAGGTTAGGGTTAGGATTAGGGTAAGGTTTAGGTTTAGGGTTAGGGTTAGGGGTTAGGGTTAGGGTTAGGGTAGAGGTTAGGGTTAGGGTTTGGTTTAGAGGGTTAGGGTTAGGGTTAGAGTTAGGGTTAGGGTTAGGGTTAAGGTTAGGGTTAGTGTTAATGTTAGGGTTAGTGTTAGGTTTTGGGTTAGGTTTAAGGGTTAGTGTTAGGGTTAGGGTTAGGTTTAGGGTTACGGTTAGGTTTTGGGTTAGGGTTTGGGTTAGGGTTAGTGTTAGTGTTAGGGTTAGGGTTAGGTTAGGTTTAGAGGTTAGGGTTAGGGTTAGGGTTAGGGTTAGGGTTAGGGTTAGGGTAGAGTTTAGGGTTAGGGTTTGGTTTAGAGGGTTAGGATTAGGGTTAGAGTTAGGGTTTGGGTTAGGGTAAAGGTTAGGGTTAGTGTTAATGTTAGGGTTAGGGTTAGGTTTTGGGTTAGGTTTAAGGGTTAGTGTTAGGTTTAGGGTTAGGTTTAGGGTTACGGTTAGGTTTTGGGTTAGGGTTTGGGTTAGGGTTAGTGTTAGGGTTAGGGTTAGGGTTAGGTTAGGTTTAGAGGTTAGGGTTAAGGTTAGGGTTAGAGGACTGTGATCGGGACGGTTTAGGTGACAAGTTAGGGTACGACAATGGTTTAGGGTGAGCGTACTTGTGAGGGCATGGGTTAGTGTTAGCGTACGGGTTAGGATTAGGGGATGGGTCAGGGTAACGCTTCGGGGAAGGGTTAGGGTTAGGTTTTGGGCTAGGGTTAGGGTTAGGGGACGGGGATGGTTTAGGGTCCAGGTGAGTGTACGACAACGGTTTAGGGGGAGCGTACGTGTGATGGCACGGGTTAGTGTTAGCGTACGGATTAGGATTAGGGGACGGGTTAGGGTAAGGCTTCAGGGAAGGTTTAGGGTTTGGCTTCGGGCTAGGGTTAGTATTAGGGGACGGGGACGGTTTAGGGTCCAGGTGAGGGTACGACAATGGTTTAGTGTGACCGTACGTGTGAGAGCACGGGTTAGTGTTAGCGTAAGTGTTAGGATTAAGGGATGGGTTAGGGTAAGGCTTCGGGGAAGGGGTAGGGTTAGGGTTCGGGCTAGGTATAGGGTTAGGGGACGGGGACTGTTTAGGGTCCAGGTGAGGGTACGACAACAGTTTAGGGTTGAGCGTACGTGTGAGGGCACAGGTTAGTGTTAGCGTACAGGTTAGGATTAGGGGACGGGTTAGGGTAAAGCTTAGGGGAAGGGTTACGTTTAGGGTTAGAGTTAGGTTTAGGGTTGGGATTAGGATTAGGGTTAGGGTTAGGGTCAGGGGTTAGTGTTAGGGTTAGGGTTAGGGTTAGAGGGTTAAGGTTAAGGTTAGGGTTATGGTTAGGGTTTAGGGTTAGCGTTAGGGTTAGTGTTAGGGGTTAGTGCTAGGGTTAGGTTTATGTAAGGGTTACGGTTAGGGTTAGGGTTAGGGTTTAGGGTTAGGGTTAGGGTTAGGTTTAGTGGTTAGGGTTAGGGTTAGGGTTAGGGAAGGGTTAGGGTTAGGGTTAGAGTTAGCATTAGGGTTAGGGTTAGGGTTAGGTTAGGGTTAGGATTAGGGTTAGGTTTAGGGTTAGGGTTAGGGTTAAGGGTTAGGGTTAGGGTTAGTGTTAATGTTAGGCTTAGGGTTAGGTTTTGGTTTAGGTTTAAGTGTTAGTGTTAGGGTTAGGGTTAGGTTTGGGGTTACGGTTAGGTTTTGGGGTAGGGTTTGGGTTAGGGTGAGTGTTAGGGTTAGGCTTAGGGAAGGGTTAGGTTTAGGGTTAGGGTTAGGGTTAGGGTTAGTGTTAGGGTTAGTGGTTAGTGTTAGGGTTAGGGTTAGGGAAGGGTTAGGGTTAGGGTTAGGGTTAGAGTTAGCGTTAGGGTTAGGGTTAGGTTAGGGTTAGGATTAGGGTTAGGTTTAAGGTTAGGGTTAGGGTTAGGGGTTAGGGTTAGGGTTAGGGTAGAGGTTAGGGTTAGGGTTTGGTTTAGAGGGTTAGGGTTAGGGTTAGAGTTAGGGTTAGGGTTAGGGTTAAGGTTAGGGTTAGTGTTAATGTTAGGGTTAGTGTTAGGTTTTGGGTTAGGTTTAAGGGTTAGCGTTAGGGTTAGGGTTAGGTTTAGGGTTACGGTTAGGTTTTGGGTTAGGGTTTGGGTTAGGGTTAGTGTTAGTGTTAGGGTTAGGGTTAGGTTAGGTTTAGAGGTTAGGGTTAGGGTTAGGGTTAGGGGACGGTGATCGGGACGGTTTAGGTGACAAGTTAGGGTATGACAATGCTTTAGGGTGAGCGTACTTGTGAGGGCATGGGTTAGTGTTAGCGTACGGGTTAGGATTAGGGGACGGGTCAGGGTAACGCTTCGGGGAAGAGTTAGGGTTAGGTTTTGGGCTAGGGTTAGGGTTAGGGGACGGGGATGGTTTAGGGTCCAGGTGAGTGTACGACAACGGTTTAGGGGGAGCGTACGTGTGATGGCACGGGTTAGTGTTAGCGTACGGATTAGGATTAGGGGACGGGTTAGGGTAAGGCTTCGGGGAAGGTTTAGGGTTTGGCTTCGGGCTAGGGTTAGTATTAGGGGACAGGGACGGTTTAGGGTCCAGGTGAGGGTACGACAATGGTTTAGTGTGACCGTACGTGTTAGAGCACGGGTTAGTGTTAGCGTAAGTGTTAGGATTAAGGGATGGGTTAGGGTAAGGCTTCGGGGAAGGGGTAGGGTTAGCGTTCGTGCTAGGTATAGGGTTAGGGGACGGGGACTGTTTAGGGTCCAGGTGAGGGTACGACAACAGTTTAGGGTGAGCGTACGTGTGAGGGCACGGGTTAGTGTTAGCGTACGGGTTAGGATTAGGGGACGGGTTAGGGTAAAGCTTCGGGGAAGGGTTACGTTTAGGGTTAGAGTTAGGTTTAGGGTTGGGATTAGGATTAGGGTTAGGGTTAGGGTCAGGGGTTAGTGTTAGGGTTAGGGTTAGGGTTAGAGGGTTAAGGTTAAGGTTAGGGTTATGGTTAGCGTTTAGGGTTAGCGTTAGTGTTAGTGTTAGGGGTTAGTGTTAGGGTTAGGTTTATGTAAGGGTTACGGTTAGGGTTAGGGTTAGGTTTAGGTTAGGGTTAGGGTTAGAGGGTTAGGGTTAGGCTTAGGGTTTGGGTTAGGGTTAGGGTCAGGGTTTAGGGTTAGGGTTAGGGTTAGGTTTAGTGGTTAGGGTTAGGGTTAGGGTTAGGGAAGGGTTAGGGTTAGGTTTAGAGTTAGCGTTAGGGTTAGGGTTAAGGTTAGGTTAGGGTTAGGTTTAGGGTTAGGTTTAGGATTAGGTTTAGGGTTAAGGGTTAGGGTTAGGGTTAGTGTTAATGTTAGGCTTAGGGTTAGGTTTTGGTTTAGGTTTAAGTGTTAGTGTTAGGTTTAGGGGTAGGTTTGGGGTTACGGTTAGGTTTTGGGTTGGGGTTTGGGTTAGGGTTAGTGTTAGGGTTAGGGTTAGGGAAGGGTTAGGTTTAGGGTTAGGGTTAGGGTTAGGGTTAGGTTTAGGGTTAGTGTTAGTGTTAGGGTTAGGGTTAGGGAAGGGTTAGGTTTAGGGTTAGGTTTAGGTTAGGGGTAGGGTTAGGGTTAGTGTTAGGGTTTGGTTCAGGGTTAGGGTTAGTGTTAGGATTTAGGGTTAGGGTTAGGGTTAGGGTTAGTGGTTAGGGTTAGGGTTAGGGTTAGGGAAGGATAAGTGTTAGGGTTAGGTTAGGGTTAGGGTTAGAGTTAGGTTTATGTTTAGGGTTAAGGTTAGGTTAGGTTTAGGGTTAGGGTTAGGATTAGGGCTTAGGGTTAGGGTTAGTGTTAGGGTTAGGGGTGAGTGTAAGGATTAGTGTTAGGTTTAGGGTTAGGGTTAGGGTTAAGGTTAGGGTTAGGGTTAAGGGTTAGGGTTAGGGTTAGTGTTAGGGTTAGGGTTAGGGGTTAGGTGTTATGGATAGGGTTAGGGTTAGTGTTAGGTTTAGGGTTAGGTTTTGGGTTAGGTTAAATATTTGGGTTAGTGTTAGGGTTAGTGTTAGGGTTAGGGTTAGTGTTAGAGTTAGGGTTAGGGTTAGGTTAGGGTTAGGGTTAGGGTTAGGGTTAGGGGTTAGGGTTAGGGTTAGGGTTAGGGGTGAGGTTTAGGATTAGGGTTAGGTTTAGTGTTAGGGTTAGGGTTAGGGTTAGGGTTAGTGTTAGGGTTAGGGTTAGGGTTAGGCTTAGAGGGTTATGGTTAGGGTTAGGGTTAGGGTTAGCGTTAGGGTTTAGGATTAGGGTTAGGGTTAGGGTTAGGGTTAGGGTTAGGGGACGGTTTAGGGTCCAGGTGAGTGTACGACAACGGTTTAGGGGGAGCGCACATGTGAGGGCATGGGTTAGTGTTACCATATGGGTTAGGATTAGGGGACGGTTTAGGGTAAGGCTTCGGGGAAGTGTTAGCGTTAGGGTTCGGGCTAGGGTTAGTGTTAGGGGACGGGGACGGTTTAGGGTTTAGGTGAGGGTACGACAACGGATTAGGGGGAACGTACGTGTGAGGGCACGGGTTAGTTTTAGCGTACGGATTAGTATTAGGGGACGGGTGAGGGGAAGGTTTAGGGTTAGGGTTCGGGCTACGGCTAAGGTTAGGGGACGGGGACGGTTTAGGGTCCAGGTTAGGGTACGACAACTGTTTAGGGTGAGCGTACGTGTGAGGGCAGGGGTTAGTGTGAGCATATGGGTTAGGATTAGGGGACGGGTGAGGGGAAGGCTTCGGGGAAGGGTTAGGGTTAGGGTTCGGGCTAGAGTTAGGGTTAGGGGACGGGGATGGGTAGGGTCCAGGTGAGGGTACGACAACGGTTTAGGGGAAGTGTACGTGTGAGGGCACGGGTTAGTGTTAGCGTACAGGTAAGGATTAGGGGACGGGTGAGGGGAAGGCTTCGGGGAAGGATTAGGGTTAGGGTTCGGGCTAGGGTTAGGGTTACGGGACGGGGACGGTTTAGGGTCCAAGTGAGTGTACGACAACGTTTTAGGGGGAGAGTACGTGTGAGGGCACGCGTTAGTGTTAGCGTACGGGTTAGGATTAGGGGACGGGTGAGGGGAAGGCTTCGGGGAAGCGTTAGGGTTAGGGTTCAGGCTAGGGTTAGGGTTAGGGAACAGGGACGGTTTAGGGTCCAGGTGAGGGTACGACAGCGGTTTATTGGGAGCGTACGTGTGAGGGCACGGGTTAGTGTTACGGTAAGGGTTAGGATTAGGGGACGGGTGAGGGGAAGGCTTTGGGGAAGTGTTAGGGTTAGGGTTCGGGCTAGGGTTAGGGTTAGGGGACGGGGATGGTTTAGGGTCCAGGTGAGGGTACGACAACGGTTTAGGGGGAGAGTACGTGTGGGGGCACATGTTAGTGTTAGCGTACGGGTTAGGATTAGGGGACGGGTGAGAGGAAGGTTTCGGGTAACTGTTAGTGTTAGGGTTCGGGCTAGGGTTAGAGTTAGGGGACGGACACGGTTTAGGGTCCAGGTGATGGTAAGACAACGGTTTAGGGGGAGTGTACGTGTGAGGTCACGGGTTAGTGTTAGCGTACGGGTTAGTATTAGGGGACGGGTGAGGGGAAGCTTTAGGGTTAGGGTTCGGGCTAGGGCTAAGGTTGGGGGACGGGGACGGTTTAGGGTCCAGATGATGGTACGACAATGGTTTAGGGTGAGCGTACGTGTGAGGGCAGGAGTTAGTGTGAGCATACGGGTTAGGATTAGGGGACGGGTGAGGGGAACGCTTCGGGGAAGGGTTAGGGTTAGGGTTCCGGCTAAGGTTAGGATTAGGGGACGGGGATGGTTTAGGGTCCAGGTGAGGGTACGACAATGGTTTAGGGGGAGCGTACGTGTGAGGGCACGTGTTAGTGTTAGCGTATGGGTTAGGATTAGGGGACAGGTGAGGGGAAGGTTTCGGGGAAGGATTAGGGTTGGGTTCGGGCTAGAGTTAGGGTTAGGGGACGGGGACGGTTTTTGTCCAGGTGAGCGTACGACAACCGTTTATGGCAAGCGTACGTGTGAGGGCACGGGTTAGTGTTAGCGTACGGGTTAGGATTAGGGGACGGGTGAGGGGAAGGTTTAGGGTTAGGGTTCAGGCTAGGGTTAGGGTTAGGGGACGGGGACGGTTTAGGGTCCAGGTGAGGGTACGACAATGGTTTAGGGTGAGCGTACGTGTGAGTGCACGGTTTAGTGTTAGCGTACGGGTTAGGATTCGGGGACGGGTGAAGGTATGGCTTCGGGGAAGGCTTAGGGTTAGGGTTCGGGCTAGGGTTAGGGTAGGGGACGGGGACGGTTTAGGGTCCAGGTGAGTGTATGACAACGGTTTAGGTTGAGTGGACGTGTGAGGGCACGAGTTAGTGTTAGCGTACGGGGTAGGATTAGGGGACGGGTTACGGGAAGGCTTCGGGGAAGGGTTAGGGTTAGGGTTCGGGCTAGGGTTAGCGTTAGGGGACCGGGACGGTTTAGGGTGCAGGTGAGGGTAGGACAACGGATTAGGGAGAGCGTACATGTGAGGGCATGGGTTAGTGTTAGTGTACGGGTTAGGATTAGAGGACGGGTGAGGGGAAGGCTTCGGGGAAGGCTTAGGGTTAGGGTTCGGGCTAGGGTTAGGGTTAGGGGATGGGGACGGCTTAGGGTCCAGGTGAGGGTACGACAATGGTTTAGAGTGAGCGTACGTGTGAGCACACGGGTTAGTGTTAGTGTACGGGTTTGGATTAGGGGATGGGTGAGGGGAAGGCTTCGGGGAAGGGTTAGGATTAGTGTTCGGGCTAGGGTTAGGGTTAGGGGACGGGGATGGTTTAGGGTCCAGGTGAGGGTACGACAACGGATTAGGGGGAGTGTACGTGTGAGGGCACGGGTGAGTGTTAGCGTACGGGTTAGGATTAGGGGCCGGGTGAGGGGAAGGCGTCGGGGAAGTGTTAGGGTTAGGTTTCGGGCTAGGGGTAGGGTTAGGGGACGGGGACGTTTTAGGGTCCAGGTGAGGGTATGACAACGGTTTAGGGGGAGCGTACGTGTGAGGGCACTGGTTAGTGTTAGGGTACGGGTTAGGATTAGTGGACGGGTGAGGGGAAGGCTTCGTGGAAGGGTTAGGGTTAGGGTTCGGGCTAGCGGTAGGGTTAGGGGACGGAGACGGTTTAGGGTCCAGGTGAGGGTACGACAAAGGTTTAGGGGGAGTGTACGTGTGAGGGCACGGGTTAGTGTTAGCGTACGGGTAAGGATTAGGGGACGGGTGAGGGGAAGGCTTCGGGGAAGGGTTAGGGTTAGGGTTCGAGATAGCGGTAGGGTTAGGGGACGGGGACGGTTTAGGGTCCAGGTGAGGGTACGACAATGGATTAGGGGGAACGTACGTGTGAGGGCACGGGTTAGTTTCAGCGTACGGGTTAGTAATAGGGGACGGGTGAGGGGAAGTTTTAGGGTTAGGGTTCGGGCTAGGGCTAAGGTTAGGGGACGGGGACGGTTTAGGGCGCAGGTGACGGTATGACAACGGTTTAGGGTGAGTGAACGTGTGAGGGCAGGTGTTAGTGTGAGCATACGGGTTAGGATTAGGGGACTGGTGAGGGGAAGGCTTCGGGGAAGTGTTAGTGTTAGGGTTCGGGCTAGAGTTAGGGTTAGGGGACGGGGACGCGCAGGGACCAGGTGAGTGTACGACAACGGTTTAGGGGAAGTGTACGTGTGAGGGCACGGGTTAGTGTTAGCGTACGGGTAAGGATTAGGGGACGGGTGAGGGGAAGGCTTCGGGGAAGGTTTAGGGTTAGGGTTCGGTCTAGGTTTACGGTTAGGGGACGGGGACGGTTTAGTGTCCAGGTGAGTGTACGAGAACGTTTTAGTGGGAGAGTACGTGTGAGGGCATGGGTTAGTGTTACCGTACGGGTTAGGATTAGGGGACGGGTGAGGGGAAGGCTTCGGGTAAGTGTTAGGGTTAGGGTTCGGGCTAGGGTTAGGTTTAGGGTTAGGGGACGGACACGGTTTAGGGTCCAGGTGAGGGTACGACATTGGTTTAGGGGGAGTGTACGTGTGAGGGCACGGGTTAGTGTTAGCGTACGGGTTAGGATTAGGGGACGGGTGAGAGGAAGGTTTAGGGTTAGGGTTCGGGCTAGGGCTAAGTTTGGGGGACGGGGACGGTTTAGGGTCCAGATGGCGGTACGACAATGGTTTAGGATGAGCGTACGTGTGAGGGCAGGGGTTAGTGTGAGCATACGGGTTAGGATTAGTGGACGGGTGAGGGGAAGGCTTCGGGGAAGGGTTAGTGTTAGGGTTCGGGCTAGCGGTAGGGTTAGGGAACGGAGACGGTTTAGGGTCCAGGTGAGGGTACGACAACGGTTTGGGGGAGCGTAAATGTGAGGGCATGAGTTAGTGTTAGCGTTCGGGTTAGGATTAGTGGACAGGTGAGGGGAAGGCTTCGGGGAAGGTTTAGGGTTAGGGTTCGGGCTAGGGTTAGGGTTAGGAGACGGGGACGGTTTAGGGTCCAGCTGAGGTTACAATAACTGTTTAGGGGGAGCGTACGTGTGAGGGCACGGGTGAGGGTTAGCGTACGGGTTAGGATTAGGGGACGGGTGAGGGGAAGGCTTCGGGGAAGGGTTAGGGTTAGGGTTCGGGCTAGGGTTAGGTTTAGCGGATGGGGACGGTTTAGGGTGTAGGTGAGGGTATGACAACGGTTTAGGGTGAGCGTACGTGTGAGGGCACGGGTTACTGTTAGCGTACGGGTTACGATAGTTGACGGGTGAGGGGAAGGCTTCGGGGAAGGGTTAGGGTTAGGGTTCGGGCTAGGGTTAGGTTTAGGGGACGGGGATGGTTTAGGGTCCAGGTGAGGGTACGAGAATGGTTTAGGGGGAGCGTATGTGTGAGGGCACGGGTTAGTGTTACCGTACGGGTTAGGATTAGGGGACGGGTGAGGGGAAGGCTTCGGGGAAGGATTAGGGTTAGGGTTCGAGCTAGAGTTAGGGTTAGGGGACGGGGACGGTTTTGGTCCAGTTGAGCATACGACAACCGTTTAGGGGGAGTGTACGTGTGAGGTCACGGGTTAGTGTTAGCGTACGGGTTAGGATTAGGGAACAGGTGAGGGGAAGGTTTGGGTTAGGGTTAGGGTTAGGGTTAGGGGACAGGGACGGTTTAGGTTGCAGATGAGGGAATGACAACGGTTTAGGGGGAGCGTACGTGTGAGGGCACGGGTTAGTGTAAGCGTACGGGTTAGGATTAGGGGACGGGTGAGGGGAAGGCTTCGGGAAAGGGTTAGGGTTAGGTTTCCGGCTAGGGTTAGGGTTAGGGGACGGGGACGGTTTAGGGTCCAGGTGAGGGTACGACAACGGTTTAGGGGGAGCATACGTGTGAGGGCACGGGTTAGAGTTAGCGTACGGGTTAGGATTAGGGGACGGGTGAGGGGAAGGCTTCGGGGAAGGGTTAGGGTTAGGGTTCGGGCTAGGGTTAGGGTTAGGGGAAGGGGACGGTTTAGGGTACAGGTGAGGGTACGACAACGGTTTAGGGTGAGCGTACGTGTGAGGGCATGGGTTAGTGTTAGCGTACGGGTTAGGATTAGGGGTCGGGTGAGGGGAAGTCTTCGCGGAAAGGTTAGGGTTAGTGTTTGGGCTAGGGTTATTGTTAGGGGACTGGGACCTTCTAGGGTCCAGGTGAGTGTACGAAAACGGATTAGGGGGAGCGTACGTGTGAGGGCACGGGTTATTGTTAACGTACGGGTTAGGATTAGGGGACGGGTGACAGGAAGTCATCTGGGAAGTGTTAGGGTTAGGGTTCGGGCTAGAGTTAGGTTTAGGGGACGGGGACGGTTTAGGGTCCAGGTGAGGGTACGACAACTGTTTAGGGGGAGAACACGTGTGAGGGCATGGGTTAGTGTTAGCGTACGGGTGAGGATTAGGGGACGGGTGGGGTGAAGGCTTCGGGGAAGGGTTAGGGTTAGGGTTCGGGCTAGGGTTAGGGTTAGAGGACGGGGACGGTTTAGGGTCCAGGTGAGGGTAGTACAACGGTTTAGGGGGAGCGTAGGTGTGAGGGCACGGGTTAGTGTTAGCGTACGGGTTAGGATTAGGGGACGGGTGAGGGGAAGGCTTCGGGGAAGGGTTAGGGTTAGGGTTCGGGCTAGGGGTAGGGTTAGGGGACGGACACGGTTTAGGGTCCAGGTGAGGGTACGACAACGGTTTAGGTGGAGCGTACGTGTGAGGGCATGGGTTCGTGATAGCGTACGGGTTAGGATTAGTGGACCGGTGAGGGGAAGGCTTTGGGGAAGGGTTAGGGTTAGGGTTCGGGCTAGGGTTAGGGTTAGGGGATGGGGACGGTTTAGGTTCCAGGTGAGGGTACGACAACGGTTTAGGGGAGCGTACGTGTGAGGGCCTGGGTTAGTGTTAGCGTACGGGTAAGGATTAGGGGACGGGTGAGGGGAAGGCTTCGGGGAAGGTTTAGGGTTAGGGTTCGGGCTACGGTTAGGGTTAGGGGACGGGGACGGTTTAGGGTCCAGGTGAGGGTACGACAACGATTTAGGGTGAGCATACGTGTGAGGGCACGGGTTAGTGTTAGCGTACGGGTTAGGATTAGGGGACGGGGAAGGGGAAGTCTTCGGGGAAGGGTTAGGGTTAGGGTTCGGGCTAGGGTTATTGTTAGGGGACTGGGACCTTT
Source organism: Orcinus orca (assembly GCF_937001465.1). Taxonomy (NCBI): domain Eukaryota; kingdom Metazoa; phylum Chordata; class Mammalia; order Artiodactyla; family Delphinidae; genus Orcinus; species Orcinus orca. Next base: position 846,292 of record NC_064565.1, on the reverse strand, counting down.
TAGGGTCCAGGTGAGGGTACGACAACGGATTAGGGGGAGTGTACGTGTGAGAGCACGGGTTAGTGTTAGCATACGGGTTAGGATTAGGGGACGGGTGAGGGGAAGGCTTCAGGGAAAGGTTAGAGTTAGGGTTCGGGCTATGGTTAGGGTTAGGGGACGGGAACGGTTTAGGGTCCAGGTGAGGGTACGACAACTCTTTAGGGGGAGAACATGTGTGAGGGCACAGGGTAGTGTTAGCGTACGGGTTAGGATTAGGTGACGGGTGAGAGGAAGGCATCGGGGAAGTGTTAGGGTTAGGGTTCGAGCAAGGGTTAGTGTTAGGGGACGGGGACGGTTTAGGGTCCAGGTGAGGGTACGACAATGGTTTAGGGGGAGCGTACATTGTGAGGGCACGGGTTAGTGTTAGCGTACGGGTTAGGATTAGGGGCGGGTGAGGAGAAGGCTTCGGGGAACGGTTAGGGTTAGGGTTCGGGCTAGGGTTTGTGTTAGGGGACGGGGACGGTTTAGGGTCCAGGTGAGGGTACGACAACGGTTTAGGGTGAGCATACGTGTGAGGGCACGGGTTAGTGTTAGCGTACGGGTTAGGATTAGGGGACGGGGAAGGGGAAGTCTTCGGGGAAGGGTTAGGGTTAGGGTTCGGGCTAGGGTTTGTGTTAGGGGACGGGGACGGTTTAGGGTCCAGTTGAGGGTACGACAATGGTTTCGGGGGAGCGTACGTGTGAGAGCACGGGTTAGTGTTAGCATACGGGTTAGGATTAGCGGACGGGTGAGGGGAAGGCTTCAGGGAAAGGTTAGAGTTAGGGTTCGGGCTAGGGATAGGGTTAGGGGACGGGGACGGTTTAGGGTCCAGTTGAAGGTACCACAATGGTTTCGGAGGAGCGTAGGTGTGAGGGCACGGGTTAGTGTTAGCGTATGGGTTAGGATTAGGGGATGGTTGAGGGCAAGGCTTCGGGGAAGGGTTAGGGTTAGGGTTCAGGCTAGGGTTAGGGTTAGGGGACGGGGACGGTTTAGGGTCCAGGTGAGGGTACGACAACAGTTTAGGGGGGGCGTACGTGTGAGGGCACGGGTTAGTGTTAGCGTACGGATTAGGATTAGGGGACGAGTGAGGGGAAGGCTTCGGGGAAGGGTTAGGGTTAGGGTTCGGGCTAGGGTTTGGGTTAGGGGACGGGGACGGTTTAGGGTCCAGGTGAGTGTACGACAATGGTTTCGGGGGAGCGTACGTGTGAGGGCATGGGTTAGTGTTATCGTACGGGTTAGGATCAGGTGACAGGTGAGGGGAAGGCTTCGAGGAAGGGTTAGTGTTAGGGTTCAGGATAGGGTTAGGGTTAGGGGACGGGTACGGTTTATGGTCCAGGTGAGGGTACGACAATGGTTTCGGGGGAGCGTACGTGTAAGGGCATGGGTTAGTGTTAGCGTATGGGTTAGGATTAGGGGACGTGTGAAGGGAAGGCTTCGGGGAAGGGTTAATGTTAGGGTTTGGGCTAGGGTTAGGGTTACTGGTTGGGGACGGTTTAGGGTCCAGTTGAGGGTACCACAACGGTTTAGGGGGAGCGTACGTGTGAGGGCACGGGTTAGTGTTAGTGTACGGGTTAGGATTAGGGGACGGGTGAGGGGAAGGTTTCGAGGAAGGGTTAGGGTTAGGATTCGGGATAGGGTTAGGGTTAGGGGACGGGGACAGTTTAGGGTCCAGGTGAGTGTAGGACCATGGTTTCGGGGGAGCGTACGTGTGAGGGCACGGGTTAGTGTTAGCGTACGGGTTAGGATTAGGGGACGGGTGAGGGGAAGGCTTCGGGGAAGGGTTAGGGTTAGGGTTCGGGCTAGGGTTGGGGTTAGGGGACGGGAACGGTTTAAGGTCAAGGTGAGGGTATGAAAACGGTGTAGGGGGAGCCTACGTGTCAGGGCATGGGTTATTTTTAGTGTACGGGTTAGCATTAGGGGACGGGTGAGGGGAAGGCTTCAGGGAAAGGTTAGAGTTAGGGTTCGGGCTAGGGTTAGGGTTAGGGGACGGGAACGGTTTAGGGTTCAGGTGAGGGTACGACAACTGTTTAGGGGGAGAACATGTGTGAGGGCACAGGATAGTGTTAGCGTACGGGTTAGGATTAGGTGACGGGTGAGAGGAAGGCATCGGGGAAGTGTTAGGGTTAGGGTTCGAGCAAGGGTTAGTGTTAGGGGACGGGGACGGTTTAGGGTCCAGGTGAGGGTACGACAACGGTTTCGGGAGAGCGTACATGTGAGAGCATGGGTTAGTGTTAGCATACGTGTTAGGATTAGGGGACAGGTGAGGGGAAGGCTTCGGGGAAGGTTTAGGGTTAGGGTTCGGCGTAGGGTTAGGGTTAGGGGACGGGGACGGTTTAGGGTCCAGGTGAGGGTACGACAACGGTTTCGGGAGAGCGTACATGTGAGAGCACGGGTTACTGTCAGTGTACGGGTTAGGTTTAGGGGACAGGTGAGGGGAAGGCTTCGGGGAAGGGTTAGGGTTAGGGTTCGGGGTAGGGTTAGGGGACGGGGACGGTTTAGGGTCCAGGTGAGGGTACGACAACGGTTTCGGGGCAGCGTATGTGTGAGGGCACGGGTTAGTGTTAGCGTACGGTTAGGATTAGGGGACGGGTGAGGGGAAGGCTTCGGGGAAGGTTTAGGGTTAGGGTTCGGGCTAGGGTTAGGGGGCGGGAACGGGGACGGTTTAGGGTCCAGGTGAGGTTACAACGGTTTAGGGTGAGCGTACGTGTGAGGGCAGGGGTTTGTGTGAGCGTACGGGTTAGGATTAGGGGACGGGTGAGGGGAAGGCTTCAGGGAAGTGCTAGGTTTAGGGTTCGGGCTAGGGTTAGGTTTAGGGGACGGGGACGGTTTAGGGTCCAGTTGAGGGTACTACAACGGTTTAGCTGGAGCGTACGTGTGAGGGCACGGCTTAGTGTTAGCGTACGGGTTAGGATTAGGGGACGGGTGAGGGGAAGGCTTCGGGGAAGGTTTAGGATTAGAGTTCGGGCTAGGGTTAGGGGACGGGGACTGCTTAGGGTCCAGGTGAGGGTACGACAACGGTTTAGGGGGAGCGTACGTGTGAGGGCACGGGTTAGTGTTAGCGTACGGGTTAGGATTAGGGGACGGGTGAGAGGAAGGCTTCGGGAATGTGTTAGTGTTAGGGTTGGGGCTAGCGTTATGGTTAGGGGACAGGGATGGTTTAGGGTCCAGGTGAGGGTACCACAACGGATTGGGGGAGCGAACGTGTGAGGGCATGGGTTAGTGTTAGCATTCGTGTTAGGATTAGGGGATTGGTGAGGGGAAGGCTTCGGTGAAGGGTTAGGGTTAGGGTTCGGGCTAGGGTTAGGGTAAGGGGACGGGTACGGTTTAGGGTCCAGGTCAGGGTACGACAATGGTTTAGAGGGAGCGTACATGTGAGGACACGGGTTAGTGTTAGCGTATGGGTTAGGATTAGGGGATGGGTGAGGGGAAGGCTTCGGGGAAGGGTTAGGGTTAGGGTTCGGGCTAGGGTTAGGGTTAGGGGACGGGGACGGTTTAAGGTCCAGGTGAGGGTATGACAACGGTTTTAGGGGAGAGTACGTGTGAGGGCATGGGTTAGTGTTAGCGTACGGTTTAGGATTAGGGGTCTGGTGAGGGGAAGGCTTCGGGGAAGGGTTAGGGTTAAGGTTCATGCTAGGGTTAGGGTTAGGGGACGGTGATGGTTTAAGGTCCAGGTGAGGGTATGACAACGGTTTAGGGGGAGCGTACATGTGAGGGCATGGGTTAGTGTTAGCATACGGGTTAAGATTAGGGGACGGGTGAGGGGAAGGCTTCGGGGAAGGGTTAGGTTTAGGGTTCGGGCTAGTGTTAGGGTTAGGGGATGGGGATGGTTTAGGATCCAGGTGAGCGTACGACAACGGTTTCGGGGGAGCGTACATGTGAGGGCACGGGTTACTGTTAGCGTACTGGTTAGGATTAGGGGACGGGTGAGGTGAAGGCTTCGGGGAAGGTTTAGGGTTAGGGTTCGGGCAAGGGTTAGGGGACGGGAACGGGGACGGTTTATGGTCCACGTTAGGTTACCACAACGGTTTAGGGTGAGCGTACGTGTGAGGGCAGGGGTTTCTGTGAGCGTACGGGTTAGGATTAGGGGACGGGTGAGGGGAAGGCTTCCGGGAAGTGTTAGGTTTAGGGTTAGGGCTAGGGTTAGGGTTATGGGACAGGGACGGTTTAGGGTCCACGTGAGGGTACGACAACTGTTTAGGGGGAGAACACGTGTGAGGGCATGGGTTAGTGTTAGCGTACGGGTTAGGATTAGGGGACGGGTGGTGGGAAGGCTTCGGGGAAGGGTTAGGGTTAGGGTTCGGGCTAGGGTTAGGGTTAGAGGACGGGGACGGTTTAGGGTCCAGGTGAGGATACGACAACGGTTTAGGGGGAGCGTACGTTTGAGGGCACGGGTTAGTGTTAGCGTACGGGTTAGGATTAGGGGAGGGGTGAGGGGAAGGCTTCGGGGAAGGGTTAGGGTTAGGTTTCGGGCTAGGGTTAGGGTTAGGGGACAGGGACGATTTAGGTTCCAGGTGAGTGTACGACAACGGTTTAGGGGGAGCGTACGTGTGAGGGCACGGGTTAGTGTTAGCGTACGGTTTACGATTAGGGGACGGGTGAGGGGAAGGCTTCGGGGAAGTGTTAGGGTTAGGGTTCGGGCTAGGGTTAGTGTTAGGGGACGGGGACGGTTTAGGGTCCAGGTGAGGGTACGACAACGGTTTAGGGGGAGCGTACGTGTGAGGGCACGAGTTAGTGTTAGCGTTTGCGTTAGGATTAGGCGACAGGTGAGGGGAAGGCTTCGGGGAAGGTTTAGGGTTAGGGTTCGGGCTAGGGTTAGGGTTAGGGGACGGGGACGGTTTAGGGTCCAGATGAGGGTACGATAAATGTTTAGGGGCAGGGTACGTGTGAGGGCACGGGTTAGTGTTAGCATACGGGTTAGGATTAGGGTATGGGTGAGGGGAAGGGTTAGGTTTAGGGTTCGGGCTAGGGTTAGGTTTAGGGGACGGGGACGGTTTAGGGTCCAGGTGAGGGTACGACAACGGTTTAGGGTGAGCGTACGTGTGAGGGCACAGGTTAGTGTCAGCGTACGGGTTAGGATTAGGGGACAGGTGAGGGGAAGGCTTCGGGGAAGGGTTAGGGTTAGGGTTCGGGGTAGGGTTAGGGTTAGGGGACGGGGACGGTTTATGGTCCAGGTGAGGGTATGACAACGGTTTAGGGTGAGCGTACGTGTGAGGGCACGGGTTAGTGTCAGCGTACGGGTTAGGATTAGGTGACAGGTGAGGGGAAGGCTTCGGGAAAGGGTTAGTGTTAGGGTTCGGGCTAGGGTTAGGGTTAGGGGATGGGGACGGTTTAGGGTCCAGGTGAGGGTACGACAACGGTTTCGGGGGAGCGTACGTGTGAGGGCACGGGTTAGTGTTAGCGTACGTGTTAGGATTAGGGGACGGGTGAGGGGAAGGCTCGGGGAAGGTTTAGGGTTAGGGTTCGGGCTAGGGTTAGGGGACGGGAACGGGGACGGTTTAGGGTCCAGGTGAGGTTACAACGGTTTAGGGTGAGCGTACATGTGAGGGCAGGGGTTTGTGTGAGCGTACGGGTTAGGATTAGGGGACGGGTGAGCGGAAGGCTTCAGGGAATTGTTAGGTTTAGGGTTCGGGCTAGGGTTAGTTTTACGGGACGGGGACTGTTTAGGGTCCAGGTGAGGGTTCGACAACGGTTTAGGGGGAGCGTACGTGTGAGGGCACGGCTTAGTGTTAGTGTAAGGTTTAGGATTAGGGGATGGGTGAGGGGAAGGCTTCGGAGAAGTGTTAGTGTTAGGGTTGGGGCTAGGGTTATGGTTAGGGGACAGGGACGGTTTAGGGTCCAGGTGAGGGTACGACAACGGATTGGGGGACTGAACGTGTGAGGCCATGGGTTAGTGTTAGCATACGTGTTAGGATTAGGGGATGGGTGAGGGGAAGGCTTCGGGGAAGGGTTAGGGTTAGGGTTCGGGCTAGGATTAGGGTTAGGGGACGGGGACGGTTTACGGTCCAGGTGAGGGTATGACAACGGTTTCGGGGGAGAATACGTGTGAGGGCATTTGTTAGTGTTAGCGTACGGTTTAGGATTTGGGGACGGGTGAGGGGAAGGCTTCGGGGAAGTGTTAGGGTTAGGGGACGGGGATGGTTTAAGGTCCAGGTGAGGGTATGACAACGGTTTAGGGGGAGCGTACGTGTGAGGGCACGGGTTAGTGTTAGCATACGGGTTAAGATTAGGGGACGGGTGAGGGGAAGGCTTCGGGGAAGGCTTAGGTTTAGGGTTCGGGCTAGGGTTAGGGTTAGGGGATGGGGACGGTTTAGGATCCAGGTGAGCGTACGACAAAGGTTTCGGGGGAGCGTACATGTGAGGGCACGGGTTACTGTTAGCGTACTGGTTAGGATTAGGGGACGGGTGAGGCGAAGGCTTCAGGGAAGGTTTAGGGTTAGGGTTCGGGCTAGGGTGAGGGGACGGGAACGGGGACGGTTTAGGGTCCAGGTTAGGTTACCACAACGATTTAGGGTGAGCGTACGTGTGAGGGCAGGGGTTTGTGTGAGCGTACGGGTTAGGATTAGGGGACGGGTGAGGGGAAGGCTTCAGGGAAGTGTTAGGTTTAGGGTTCGGGCTAGGGTTAGGGTTATGGGACAGGGACGGTTTAGGGTCCAGGTGAGGGTACGACAACGGTTTCGGGGGAGCTTACGTGTAAGGGCACAGGTTAGTGTTAGCGTACGGGTTAGGATTAGGGGACGGGTGAGGGGAAGGCTTCGGGGAAGGTTTAGAGTTAGAGTTCGGGCTAGGGTTAGGGGACGGGGACTGTTTAGGGTCCAGGTGAGAGTACGACAACGGTTTAAGGGGAGCGTACGTGTGAGGGCACGGGTTAGTGTTAGCGTACGGGTTAGGATTAGGGGACGGGTGAGGGGAAGTCTTCGGGGAAGGGTTAGGTTTAGGGTTTGGGCTAGGGTTAGGGTTAGGGGACTGGGACCTTTTAAGGTCCAGGTGAGGGTACGACAATGGTTTAAGGGGAGCGTACGTGTGAGGGCACGGGTTAGTGTTAGCGTACGGGTTAGGATTATGGGAATGGTGAGAGGAAGGCTTCGGGGAAGGGTTAGGGTTAGGGTTCGGGCTAGGGTTTGGGTTAGGGGACGGGGACGGTTTAGGGTCCAGGTGAGGGTACGACAACGGTTTCGGGAGAGCGTACATGTGAGAGCACGGGTTAGTGTTAGCATACGTGTTAGGATTAGGGGACGGGTGCGGGGAAGGCTTCGGGGAAGGGTTAGGGTTAGGGTTCGGGCTAGGGTTAGGGTTAGCGGACGGGGACGGTTTAGGGTGTAGGTGAGTGTACGACAATGGTTTAGGGGGAGCGTACGTGTGAGGGCACGGGTTAGTGTTAGCGTACGGGTTAGGATTAGGGGACGGGTGAGGGGAAGGCTTCGGGGAAGGATTAGGGTTAGTGTTCGGGCTAGAGTTAGGTTTAGGGGACGGGGACGGTTTTGGTCCAGGTGAGCATACGACAACCGTTTAGGGGGAGCATACGTGTGAGGGCACGTGTTAGTGTTAGCGTACGGGTTAGGATTAGGGGACAGGTGAGGGGAAGGTTTAGGGTTAGGGTTCGGGCTAGGGTTAGGGTTGGGGGACCGGGACGGTTTAGGGTCCTGGGGAGGGTACGACAATGTTTTAGGCTGAGCGTACGTGTGAGTGCACGGGTTAGTGTTAGCGTACGGGTTAGGATTAGGGCATGGGTGAGGGGATGGCTTCGGGGAAGGCTTAGGGTTAGGGTTCGGGCTAGGGTTAGGGTTAGGGGACGGGGACTGTTTAGGGTCCAGGTGAGTGTACGACAACGGTTTAGGTTGAGCGGACGTGGGAGGGCATGGGTCAGTGTTACCGTACGGGGTAGGATTAGGGCACGGGTGAGGGGAAGGCTTCAGGGAAGGGTTAGGGTTAGGGTTCGGGCTAGGGTTAGGGATAGGAGACCGGTACGGTTTAGGGTCCAGGTGAGGGTACGATAATGGTTTCGGGGGAGCGTACGTGTGAGGGCACGGGTTAGCGTTAGCGTACGGGTTAGTATTAGGGGACGGGTCAGGGGAAGGTTTAGGGTTAGGGTTTGGGCTAGGGTTAGGGTTAGGGGACGGGGACGGTTATGGTCCAGGTGAGGGTACGACAACGGTTTAGGGGGAGCGTACGTGTGAGTGCACGGGTTAGTGTTAGCGTACGGGTTAGGATTAGGGGACGGGTGAGGGGAAGCCTTCGGGGAAGGGTTAGGGTTAGTGTTCGGGCTAGGGTTTGGGTTAGGGGACAGGGACGGTTTAGGGTCCAGGTGAGTGTACGACAACGGTTTCGGGGGAGCGTACGTGTGAGGGCATGGGTTAGTGTTAGCGTACAGTTTAGGATTAGGTGACGGGTGAGGGGAAGGCATCGGGGAAGTGTTAGGGTTAGGGTTCGGGCTAGGGTTAGGGTTAGGGGAAGGGGACGGTTTAGGGTCCAGGTGAGTGTACGACAACGTTTTAGGGGGAGAGTACGTGTGAGGGCACGGGTTAGTGTTAGCGTACAGGTAAGGATTAGGGGACGGGTGAGGGGAAGACTTCCGGGAAAGTTTAGGGTTAGGGTTCGGGCTAGGGTTAGGTTTAGGGGAAGGGGACGGTTTAGGGTCCAGGTGAGTGTACGACAACGTTTTAGGGGGAGAGTACGTGTGAGGGCACGGGTTAGTGTTAGCGTACGGGTTAGGATTAGGGGACGGGTGAGGGGAAGGCTTCGGGGAAGGGTTAGGGTTAGGGTTCGGGCTAGGGTTAGGGTTAGGGGACGGGGACGGTTTAGGGTCCAGTTGAGGGTACGACAACGCTTTAGGGGGAGAATACGTGTGAGGGCACAGGTTAGTGTTAGCGTACGGGTTAGGATTAGGGGACGGGTGAGGGGAAGGCTTCGGGTAAGTGTTAGGGTCAGGGTTCGGGCTAGGGTTAGGGTTAGGGGACGGACACGGTTTAGAGTCCAGGTGAGGGTACGACAACGGTTTATGGGGACCGTACGTGTGAGGGCACGGGTTAGTGTTAGCCTACGGGTTAGTATTAGGGGACGGGTTAGGGGAAGGTTTAGGATTAGGGTTCTCGCTAGGGCTGAGGTTGGGGGACGGGGACGGTTTAGGGTCCAGATGCCGGTACGACAACGGTTTAGGGTGAGCGTACGTGTGAGGGCAGGGTTTAGTGTGAGCATATGGGTAAGGATTAGTGGACAGGTGAGGGGAAGGCTTCGGGGAAGTGTTAGGGTTAGGGTTCGGGCTAGAGTTAGGGTTAGGGGACGGGGACGGGTAGGGTCCAGTTGAGGGTACGACAACGGTTTAGGGGGACGGTACGTGTGAGGGCACGGGTTAGTGTTAGCGTACGGGTAAGGATTAGGGGACGGGTGAGGGGAAGGCTTCAGGGAAGGTTTAGGGATACGGTTCGGGCTAGCGGTAGGGTTAGGGAACGGGGACGGTTTAGGATCCAGGTGAGGTTACGACAACGGTTTAGGGGGATTGTACGTGTGAGGGCACGGGTTAGTGTTAGCGTACGGGTTAGGATTAGGAGACGGGTGAGGGGAAGGCTTCGGGGAAGTGTTAGGGTTAGGGTTAGGGGTAGGGTTAGGGGATGGGGACGGGGACGATTTAGGGTCCAGGTGAGGGTACGACAACGGATTAGGGGGAGCGTACGTGTGAGGGCAAGTGTTAGTGTTAGCCTACGGGTTAGGATTAGGGGACGGGTGAGGGGAAGGCTTCGGGGAAGTGTTAGGGTTAGGGTTCGTGCTAGGGTTAGGGTTAGGGGACGGGGACGTTTTAGGGTCCAGATGAGGGTACGACAACGGTTTAGGGGGAGCGTACGTGTGAGGGCATGGGTTAGTGTTAACGTACGGGTTAGGATTAGGGGACGGGTGAAGGGAAGGATTCGGGGAAGGGTTAGGGTTAGGGTTCGGGCTAGGGTTAGGGTTAGGGAAAGGGGACGGTTTAGGGTCCAGGTGAGGGTTCGACAACAGTTTAGGGGGAGTGTACTTGTGAGGGCACGGGGTAGTGTTAGTGTACGGGGTAGGTTTGGGGACGGGTGAGGTGAAGGCATCGTGGAAGGGTTAGGGTTAGCGTTTGTGCTAGGGTTAGCGTTAGAGAACAGGGACGGTTTAGGGTCCAGGTGAGGGTACGACAACGGTTTACGGGGAGCGTACGTGTGAGGGCACGGGTTAGTGCTAGCGTACGGGTTAGGATTAAGGGACAGGTGAGGGGAAGGCTTCGGGGAAGGGTTAGGGTTAGGGTTCGGGCTAGGGTTAGGGTTAGGGGACGGGGACGGTTTAGGGTCTAGGTGAGGTTACGACAACGGTTTCAGGGGAGCGTACGTGTGAGGGCACGGGTTAGTGTTAGCGTACGGGTTAGGATTAGGGGACGGGTGAGGGGAAGGTTTCGGGGAAGGGTTAGGGTTAGGGTTCGGGCTAGGGTTAGGTTTTGGGGACGGGGACGGTTTAGGGTCCAAGTGAGGGCACGACAACGGTTTAGGGGTAGTGTACGTGTGAGGGCATGGGTTAGGGTTAGCGTACGTGTTAGGATTAGGGGACAGTTGAGGAGAAGGCTTCGGGGAAGGGTTAGGTTTAGGGTTCGGGCTTGGATTAGGGTTAGGGGATGGGGACGGTTTAGGGTCCAGGTGCGTGTACGCTAACGGTTTACGGGGAGCGTACGTGTGAGGGCACGGGTTAGTGTTAGCGTACGGGTTAGGATTAGGTGACGGGTGAGAGGAAGGCTTCGGGGAAGGGTTAGGGTTAGGGTTTCGGCTAGGGTTAGGGTTAGGGGACTGGGACCGTTTAGGTTCCAGGTGAGGGTACGACAACGGATTAGGGGGTGCGTACATGTGAGGGCACAGGTTAGTGTTAACGTACGGGTTAGGATTAGGGGACGGGTGAGGGGAAGGCTTCGGGGAAGAGTTAGGTTTAGGGTTCGAGCTAAGGTTAGGTTTAGGGGACGGGGACGGTTTAGGGTCCAGGTGAGGGTACGACAACGGTTTAGGGGGAGCGTACGTGTGAGGGCATGGGTTAGTGTTAACGTAGAGGTTAGGATTAGGGGAAGGGTGAGGGGAAGGCTTCAGGGAAGGGTTAGTGTTAGGGTTCGGGCTAGGGTTAGGGTTAGGGACAGGGACGGTTTAGGGTCCAGGTGAGGGTATGACAACGGTTTACGTTGAGCGTACGTGTGAGGGCACGGGTTAGTGTTAGCGTACGGGTTAGGATTAGGGGACGGGTGAGGGGAAGGCTTCGGGGAAGGGTTAGGGTTAGGGTTTGGGCTAGGGTTAGGGTTAGGGGACTGGGACCGTTTAGGGTCCAGGTGAGGGTACGACAACGGATTAGGGGGAGCGTTCATGTGAGAGCACAGGTTAGTGTTAACGTACGGGTTAGGATTAGGGGACGGGTGAGGGGAAGGCTTCGGGGAAGGGTTAGGTTTAGGGTTCGAGCTAGGGTTAGGTTTAGGGGACGGGGACGGTTTAGGGTCCAGGTGAGGGTACGACAACGGTTTAGGGGGAGCGTACGTGTGAGGGCATGGGTTAGTGTTAACGTACGGGTTAGGATTAGGGGACGGGTGAGGGGAAGGCTTCGGGGAAGGGTTAGGGTTAGGGTTCGGGCTAGGGTTAGGGTTAGGGGACGGGGATGGTTTAGGGTCCAGGTGAGGGTACGAAAACGGTTTAGGGGGAGCGTACGTGTGAGGGCATGGGTTAGTGTTAGCGTACAGGTTAGGATTACGGGACGGGTGAGGGGAAGGCTTTGGGGAAGGGTTAGGGTTAGGGTTCGGGCTAGGGTTAGGGTTAGGGGATGGGGATGGTTTAGGGTCCAGGTGAGGGTACGACAACGGTTTAGGGGGAGCGTACGTGTGAGGGCCTGGGTTAGTGTTAGCGTACAGGTTAGGATTACGGGACGGGTGAGGGGAAGGCTTCGGGGAAGGGTTAGGGTTAGGGTTCGGGCTAGGGTTAGGGTTAGAGGACGGGGAAAGTTTAGGGTCCAGGTGAGGGTACGACAACGGTTTAGGGTGAGCGTACGTGTGAGGGCACGGGTTAGTGTTAGCGTACGGGTTAGGATTAGGTGACGGGTGAGAGGAAGGCATCCGGGAAGGGTTAGGGTTAGGGTTCGGGCTAGGGTTAGGGTTAGGGGACGGGGATGGTTTAGGGTCCAGGTGAGGGTACGACAATGGTTTAGGGGGAGAGTACGTGTGAGGGCACGGGTTAGTGTTAGCGTACGGGTTAGGATTAGGGGACGGGTGAGGGGAAGGCTTCGGGGAAGGGTTAGGGTTAGGGTTCGGGCTAGGGTTTGTGTTAGGGGACGGGGACGGTTTAGGGTCCAGGTGAGGGTACGAAAACAGTTTCGGGGAAGCGTACGTGTGAGGGCACGGGTTAGTGTTAGCGTACGGGTTAGGATTAGAGGACGGGTGGGGGGAAGGCTTCGGGGAAGGGTTAGGGTTAGGGTTCGGGCTTGGGTTAGGGTTAGGGGACGGGGACGGTTTAGGGTCCAGGTGAGGGTACGACAACGGTTTCGGGGCAGCGTACATGTGAGGGCACGGGTTAGTGTTAGCGTACGGGTTAGGATTAGGGTTGGGTGAGGGGAAGGCTTCGGGGAAGGGTTAGGGTTAGGGTTCGGGCTAGGGTTAGGGTTAGGGTACGGGGACGGTTTAGGGTCCAGGTGAGTGTACGACAACGGTTTAGGGGGAGCGTACGTGTGAGGGCACGGGATAGTGTTAGGGTACGGTTTAGTATTAGGGGACGGGTGAGGGGAAGGCTTCGGGGAAGGGTTAGGGTTAGGGTTCGGGATAGGGTTAGGGGACGGGGACGGTATAGGGTCCAGGTGAGGGTATGACAACGGTTTAGGGGGAGCGTACGTCTGAGGGCACGGGTTAGTGTTAGCGTACGGGTTAGAATTAGGGGACGGGTGAGGGGAAGGCTTCGGGGAAGGGTTAGGGTTAGGGTTCGGGCTAGGGTTAGGGTTAGGGAAAGGGGACGGTTTAGGGTCCAGGTGAGGGTTCGACAACAGTTTAGGGGGAGCGTACTTGTGAGGGCACGGGGTAGTGTTAGCGTACGGGGTAGGATTTGGGGACGGGTGAGGTGAAGGCATCGTGGAAGGGTTAGGGTTAGCGTTTGTGCAAGGGTTAGCGTTAGAGAACAGGGACGGTTTAGGGTCCAGGTGAGGTACGACAACGGTTTCGGGGGAGCGTACGTGTGAGGGCACGGGTTAGTGTTAGCGTACGGGTTAGGATTAGGGGACGGGTGAGGGGAAGGCTTCAGGGAAGGGTTAGGGTTAGGGTTCGGACTAGGGTTAGGTTTTGGGGACGGGGACGGTTTAGGGTCCAAGTGAGGGCACGACAACGGTTTAGGGGAGCGTACGTGTGAGGGCACGGGTTAGGGTTAGCGTACGTGTTAGGATTAGGGGACGGTTGAGGAGAAGGCTTCGGGGAAGGGTTAGGTTTAGGGTTCGGGCTAGGATTAGGGTTAGGGGACAGGGACGGTTTAGGGTCCAGGTGCGTGTACGCCAACGGTTTACGGGGAGCGTACGTGTGAGGGCACGGGTTAGTGTTAGCGTACGGGTTAGGATTAGGGGACGGGTGAGAGGAAGGCTTCGGGGAAGGGTTAGGGTTAGGGTTTCGGCTAGCGTTAGGGTTAGGGGACTGGGACCGTTTAGGGTCCAGGTGAGGGTACGACAATGATTTAGGGAGAGGGTAGGTGTGAGGGCACGGGTTAGTGTTAGCATACGGGTTAGGATTAGCGGACGGGTGAGGAGAAGGCTTCGGGGAAGCGTTAGGGTTAGGGTTCGGGCTAGGGTTAGGGTTAGAGGACGCGGTCGATTTAGGGTCCAGGTGAGGGTATGACAACGGTTTAGGGGGAGCGTACGTGTGAGGGCACGGGTTAGTGTTAGCGTACGGGTTAGGATTAGGGGTCGGGTGAGGGGAAGGCTTCGGGGAAGGGTTAGGGTTAGGGTTCGGGCTAGGGTTAGGGTTTGGGGACGGGGACCGTTTAGGGTCCAAATGAGGGTACGACAATGGTTTAGGGGGAGCGAACATGTGAGGGCAAGGGTTAGTGTTAGCGTACGGGTTAGGATTAGGGGACGGGTGAGGGGAAGGCTTCGGGGAAGGGTTAGGGTCAGGGTTCGGGCTAGAGTTAGTGTTAGGGGACGGGGATGGTTTAGGGTCCAGGTGATGGTACGACAACTGTTTAGGGGGAGCGTACATGTGAGGGCACGGGTTAGTGTTAGCGTACGGGTTAGGATTAAGGACGGGTGAGGGGAAGGCTTTGGGGAAGGGTTAGGGTTAGGGTTCGGGCTAGGGTTAGGGTTAGGGGACGGGGACGGTTTAGGGTCCACGTGAGGGTACGACAACGGTTTAGGGGGAGCGTACGTGTGAGGGCACGGGTTAGTGTTAGCGTACGGATTAGGATTGGGGACGGGTGAGGGGAAGGCTTCGGTGAAGGGTTAGGGTTAGGGTTCGGGCTAGGGTTAGGGTTTGGGTACGGAGACGGTTTAGGGTCCAGGCCAGGGTACGACAGCGGTTTAGGGGGAGTGTACACGTGAGGGCAAGAGTTAGTGTTAGCGTACGGGTTAGGATTATGGGACGGGTGAGGGTAAGGCTTCGGCGAAGGGTTAGGGTTAGGTTTCGGGCTAGGGTTAGGGTTTGGGGATGGGGACGGTTTAGGGTCCAAGTGAGGGTACGACAACGGTTTAGGGGGAGCGTACGTGTGAGGGCACGGGTTATTGTTAGTGTACTGGTTAGGATTAGGGGACGGGTGAGGGGAAGGCTTCATGGAAGGGTTAGGGTTATGGTTCGGGCTAGGGTTAGGGTTAGGGGACGGAGACGGTTTAGGGTCCAGGTGAGGGTATGACAACGGTTTCGGGGGAGCGTACGTGGGAGGGCACGAGTTAGTGTTAGCGTAAGTGTTAGGATTAGGGGACGGGTGAGGGGAAGTCTTCAGGGAAGGGTTAGGGTTAGGGTTCGGTCTAGGGTTAGGGTTTGGGGACGGGGACGTTTTAGGGTCCAGGTGAGGGTACGACAACGGTTTAGGGGGAGCGTAAGTGTGAGGACACGGGTTAGTGTTAGCGTACGGATTAGGATTAGGGGACGGGTGAGGGGAAGGCTTCGGGGAAGGGTTAGGTTTAGGGTTCTGGCTAGGTTTAGGGTTAGGGGACAGGGAAGGTTTAGGGTCCAGGTGAGGGTACGACAACGGTTTCGGGGGAGCGTACGTGTGAGGGCACGGGTTAGTGTTAGCGAACGGTTTAGGATTAGGGGACGGGTGAGGGGAAGGCTTCGGGGAAGGGTTAGGGTTAGGTTTGGGGCTAGGGTTAGGGTTAGGGCACGGGGACGGTTTAGGGTCCAGGTGAGGGTACGACAACGGATTAGGGGGAGCGTACGTGTGAGGGCACGGTTTACTGTTAGCGTCCGGGTTAGGATTACGGGACGGGTGAGGGGAAGGCTTCGGGGAAGGGTTAGGGTTAGGGTTCGTGCTAGGGTTAGGGTTAGGGGACGGGGACGGTTTAGGATCCAGGTGAGGGTACGACAACGGTTTAGGGGAAGCGTACGTGTGAGGGCACGGGTTAGTTTTAGCGTACAGGTCAGGATTAGGGGACGGGTGAGGGGAAGGCTTCAGGGAAGTGTTAGGGATAGGGTTCGGGCTAGGGTTAGGGTTAGGGGATGGAGATGGTTTAGTGTCCAGGTGAGGGTACGACAACGGTTTAGGGGGAGCGTACGTTTGAGGGAACGGGTTAGTGTTAGCGTACGGGTTAGGATTAGGGGACGGGTGAAGGGAAGGCTTCGGGGAAGGGTTAGGGTTAGGATTCGGGCTAGGATTAGGGTTAGGGACGGGGACGGTTTAGGGTCCAGGTGAGGGTACGACAACGGTTTCGGGGGAGCGTACGTGTGAGGGCATGGGTTAGTGTTAGCGTATGGGTTAGGATTAGGGGACAGTTGAATGGAAGGCTTCGGGGAAGTGTTAGGGTTAGGATTCGGCCTAGGGATAGGGTTAGGGGACGGGGACGGTTTAGGGTTTAGGTGAGTGTACGCCAACGGTTTAGGGGGAGCGTACGTGTGAGGGCACGGGTTAGTGTTAGCGTACGAGTTAGGATTACGGGACGGGTGAGGGGAAGGCTTCGGGGAAGGGTTAGGGTTAGGGTTCGGGCTAGGGTTAGGGTTTGGGGACGGCGACGGTTTAGGGTTCAGGTGAGGGTACGACAACGGTTTAGGGGGAGCGTACTTGTGAGGGCATGGGTTAGTGTTAGCGTACGGATTAGGATTGGGGACGGGTGAGGGGATAGCTTCGGTGAAGGGTTAGGGTTAGGGTTCGGGCTAGGGTTAGGGTTTGGGGACAGGGACGGTTTAGGGTCCAGGTCAGGGTACGACAACGGTTACGGGGGAGCGTACGTGTGAGGGCACGGGTTAGTGTTAGCGTACGGGTTAGGAGTAGGGGATGTGTGAGGTGAAGGCTTCGGGGAAGCGTTAGGGATAGGGTTCGGACTAGGTTTAGGGTTAGGGGATGGGGACGGTTTAGGGTCCAGGTGAGGATACGACAACGGTTTATGGGGAGCTTACGTGTGAGGGCACGGGTTAGTGTTAGCGTACGGGTTAGGATTAGGGGACGGGTGAGGGGAAGGCTTCGGGGAAGGGTTAGTGTTAGGGTTCGGGTTAGGGTTAGGGTTTGGGGACGGGGACGTTTTAGGGTCCAAATGAGGGTATGACAATGGTTTAGGGGGAGCGTACGTGTGAGGGCACGGGTTAGTGTTAGCGTACGGGTTAGGATTAGGGGACGGGTGAGTGGAAGGCTTCGGGGAAGGGTTAGGGTCAGGGTTCGGGCTAGGGTTAGTGTTAGGGGACGGCGACGGTTTAGGGTCGAGTTGAGGGTACGATATTGGTTTAAGGGGAGCGTACATGTGAGGGCACGGTTAGTTTTAGCGTACGGGTCTGGATTAGGGGATGGGTGAGGGGAAGGTTTCGTTGAAGGGTTAGGGTTACGTTTCCGGCTAGGGTTAGTTTTAGGGGACGTGGACTGTTTACGGTCCAGGTGAGGGTATGACAATGGTTTAGGGGGAGTGTACGTGTGAGGTCACGGGTTAGTGTTAGCGTACGTGTTATGATTATGGGACGGGTGAGGTGAAGGCTTCAGGGAAGTGTTAGGGTTAGGATTCGGGCTAGGGATAGGGTTAGGGGACGGGGACGGTTTAGGGTCCAGGTGAGGGCACGACAACATTTTAGGGGGAGCGTACGTGTGAGGGCACGGGTTAGTGTTAGCGTACGGGTTAGGATTAGGGGACGGGTGAGGGGAAGGCTTCGGGGAAGTGTTAGGGTTAGGGTTCGGGCTAGGGTTACGGTTAGGGGACGGAGACGGTTTAGGGTCCAGGTGAGGGTACGACAACGGTTTAGGGGGAGCGTACGTGTGAGGGCACGGGTTAGTGTTAGCGTACGGGTTAGGATTAGGGGACGGGTGAGGGGAAGCCTTCGGGGAAGGGTTAGGGTTAGGGTTCGGGCTAGGGATAGGGTTAGGGGACGGGGATGGTTTAGGGTCCAGGTGAGGGGACGACAACTGTTTAGGGGGAGAACACGTGTGAGGGCACGGGTTAGTGTTAGCGTACGGGTTAGGATTAGGGGACGGGTGAGGGGAAGGCTTCGGGGGAGGATTCGGGTTAGGGTTCGGGCTAGAGTTAGGGTTAGGGGACGGGGACCGTTTAGGGTCCAGGTGAGGGTAGGACCACGGTTTCGGGGGAGCGTACGTGTGAGGGCACGGGTTAGTGTTAGCGTACAGTTTAGGATTAGGGGACGGGAGATGTGAAGGCTTTGGGGAAGGGTTAGGGTTAGGGTTAGGGCTAGGGTTAGTGTTTGGGGACGGGGACGGTTTAGAGTGCAGGTGAGCGTACGACAACGGTTTACGGGGAGAACACGTGTGAGGGCACGGGTTAGTGTTAGCGTACGGTTTAGGATTAGGGGACTGGTGAGGGGAAGGCTTCGGGGAAGTGTTAGGGTTAGGGTTAGGGCTAGGGTTAGGGTTAGAGGACGGGGATGGTTTAGGTTCCAGGGGAGGGTACGACAACGGTTTGGGGGAGCGTATGTGTGAGGGCATTGGTTAGTGTTAGCGTATGGTTTAGGATTAGGGGACGGGTGAGGGGAAGGCTTCGGGGAAGGGTTAGGGTTAGGTTTCGGGCTAGGGTTAGGGTTAGGGGACGGGGACGGTTTAGGGTCCAGGTAAGCTTACGACAACGGTTTAGGGGGAGCGTATGTGTGAGGCCATGGGTTAGTGTTAGCGTACAGTTTAGGATTAGGCACGGGTGAGGGGAAGGCTTCGGGGAAGGGTTAGGGTTAGGGTTAAGGCTAGGATTAGTGTTTGGGGACGGGGACGGTTTATGGTCCAGGTGAGTGTATGACAACGGTTTAGGGGGAGCATACATGTGAGGGCACGGGTTAGTGTTAGTGTACGGGTTAGGATTAGGGCACAGGTGAGGGGAAGACTTCGGGGAAGGGTTAGTGTTAGGGTTCGGGCTAGGGTTAGGGTTAGAGGATGGGGATGGTTTAGGGTCCAGGGGAGGGTACGACAACGGTTTAGGGGGAGCGTACGTGTGAGGGCATGGGTTAGTGTTAGCGTACACTTTAGGATTAGGAGACGGGTGAGGGGAAGGCTTTGGGGAAGTGTTAGGGTTACTGTTCGGGCTAGGGTTAGGGTTAGGGGATGGGGATGGTTTAGTGTCCAGGTGAGGGTACGACAACGGTTTAGGGGGAGCGTACGTTTGAGGGCACGGGTTAGTGTTAGCGTACGGGTTAGGATTATGGTATGGGTGAGGGGAAGGCTTCGGGGAAGGGTTAGGGTTAGGGTTCGGGCTAGGGTTAGGGTTTGGGGGCGGGGACGGTTTAGGGTCCAGGTCAGGGTACGACAACGGTTACGGGGGAGCGTACGTGTGAGGGCACGGGTTAGTGTTAGCGTACGGGTTAGGAGTAGGGGACGTGTGAGGTGAAGGCTTCAGGGAAGTGTTAGGGATAGGGTTCGGGCTAGGTTTAGGGTTAGGGGATGGGGACGGTTTAGGGTCCAGGTGAGGATACGATAACGGTTTATGGGGAGCGTACGTGTGAGGGCACGGGTTAGTGTTAGCGTACGGGTTAGGATTAGGGGACGGGTGAGGGGAAGGCTTCGGGGAAGGGTTAGTGTTAGGGTTCGGGCTAGGGTTAGGGTTTGGGGACGGGGACGGTTTAGGGTCCAAATGAGGGTATGACAATGGTTTAGTGGGAGCGTACGTGTGAGGGCACGGGATAGTGTTAGCGTACGGGTTAGGATTAGGGGACGGGTGAGTGGAAGGCTTCGGGGAAGGGTTAGGGTCAGGGTTCGGGCTAGGGTTAGTGTTAGGGGACGGGGACGGTTTAGGGTCGAGGTGAGGGTACGACAATGGTTTAAGGGGAGCGTACATGTGAGGGCACGGTTCGTTTTAGCGTACGGGTCTGGATTAGGGGATGGGTGAGGGGAAGGCTTCGGTGAAGGTTTAGGGTTACGTTCCGGCTAGGGTTAGGTTTAGGGGACGTGGACTGTTCAGGGTCCAGGTGAGGGTATGACAATGGTTTAAGGGGAGTGTACGTGTGAGGTCATGGGTTAGTGTTAGCGTACGGGTTATGATTATGGGACGGGTGAGGTGAAGGCTTCAGGGAAGTGTTAGGGTTAGATTCGGGCTAGGGATAGGGTTAGGGGATGGGGACGGTTTAGGGTCCAGGTGAGGGCACGACAACTGTTTAGGGGGAGAACACGTGTGAGGGCATGGGTTAGTGTTAGCGTACGGGTTAGGATTAGGGGACGGGTGAGGGGAAGGCTTCGGGGAAGTGTTAGGGTTAGAGTTCGGGCCAGGGTTAGGGTTAGGGTACGGGGACGGTTTAGGGTCCAGGTGAGGTTACGACAACGGTTTATGGTGAGCGTACGTGTGAGGGCACGGGTTAGTGTTAGGGTACGGTTTAGGATTAGGGGACGGGTGAGTGGAAGGCTTCGGGGAAGGGTTAGGGTTACGGTTCAGACTAGGGTTATGGTTAGGGGACGGGGACGGTTTAGGGTCCCGGTGAGGGTATGACAACCTTTTAGGGGGAGTGTACGTGTAAGGGCACGGGTTAGTGTTAGCGTACGGGTTAGGATTAGGGGACGGATGAGTGGAAGGCTTCGGGGAAGTGTTAGGGTTGGGCTTCGGGCTAGGGTTAGGGTTAGGAGACGGGGACGGTTTAGGGTCCAGGTGAGGTTACGATAACTGTTTAGGGGGAGCGTACGTGTGAGGGCACGGGTGAGTGTTACCGTACGGGTTAGGATTAGAGGACGGGTGAGGGGAAGGCTTCGGGGAAGGGTTAGAGTTAGGGTTTGGGCTAGGGTTAGGGTTAGCGGATGGGGACGGTTTAGGGTGTAGGTGAGGTTATGACAACGGTTTAGGGTGAGCGTACGTGTGAGGGCACAGGTTAGTGTTAGCGTACGGGTTAGGGTTAGTGAACGGGTGAGGGGAAGGCTTTGGGGAAGGGTTAGGGTTAGGGTTCAGGCTAGGGTTAGGGTTAGGGGACGGGGATGGTTTAGGATCCAGGTGAGGGTACGAGAATGGTTTAGGGGTAGCGTACGTGTGAGGGCACGGGTTAGTGTTACCGTACGGGTTAGGATTAGGGGACGGGTGAGGAGAAGGCTTCGGGGAAGGATTAGAGTTAGGGTTCGGGCTAGAGTTAGGGTTAGGGGACGGGGACGGTTTTGGTCCAGGTGAGCATACGACAACCGTTTAGGGGGAGTGTATGTGTGAGGGCACGGATTAGTGTTAGCGTACGGGTTAGAATTAGGGAACAGGTGAGGGGAAGGTTTAGGGTTAGGGTTCGGGCTAGGTTTAGGGTTAGGGGATGGGGACGGTTTAGGGTCCAGGTGAGGGTACTACAATGCTTTAGGGTGAGCGTACGTGTGAGTGCACGGGTTAGTGTTAGCGTACGGGTTAGGATTAGGGGACGGGTGAGGGGATGGCTTTGGGGAAGGCTTAGTGTTAGGGTTCGGGCTAAGGTTAGGGTTAGGGGACGGGGAGTGTTTAGGGTCCAGGTGAGTGTACGACAATGGTTTAGGTTGAGCGAACGTGTGGGGGCACGGGTTAGTGTTAGCGTACGGTGTAGGATTAGGGCACGGGTGAGGGGAAGGCTTCGGGGAAGGGTTAGGGTTAGGGTTCCGGCTAAGGTTACGGTTATGGGACGGGGACGGTTTAGGGTCCAGGTGAGGGTACGACAACGGTTTAGGGGGAGCGTACGTGTGATGGCACGTGTTAGTGTTAGTGTACGGGTTAGGATTAGAGGAGGGGTGAGGGGAAGGCTTCGGGGAAGGGTTAGGGTTAGGGTTCGGGCTAGGGTTAGGGTTAGGGGACGGAGACGGTTTAGGGTCCAGGTGAGGGTATGACAACGGTTTAGGGGGAGCGTACGTGTGAGGGCACGGGTTAGTGTTAGCGTACGGGTTAGGATTAGGGGACGGGTGAGGGGAAGGCTTCGGGGAAGTGTTAGGTTGAGCGTTCGGGCTAGGGTTAGGTTTAGGGGACGGGGACGGTTTAGGGTCCAGGTGAAGGAACGACAACTGTTTAGGGGGAGAACACGTGTGAGGGCATGGGTCAGTGTTAGCGTACGGGTTAGGTTTAGGGGACGGGTGGTGGGAAGGCTTCAGGGAAGGGTTAGGTTTAGGGTTCGGGCTAGGGTTAGGGTTAGAGGACGGGGACGGTTTAGAGTCCAGGTGAGGGTACGACAACGGTTTAGGGGGAGCGTACGTGTGAGGGCATGGGTTAGTGTTAGTGTACAGGTTAGGATTAGGAGACGGGTGAGGGGAAGGCTTCGGGGAAGGGTTAGGGTTAGGGTTCGGTCTAGGCTTAGGGTTAGGGGACAGGGAAGGTTTAGGTTCCAGGTGAGTGTACGAGAACGGTTTAGGGGGAGCGTACGTGTGAGGGCACGGGTTAGTGTTAGCGTACGGGTTAGGATTAGGGGACGGGTGAGGGGAAGTCTTCGGGGAAGGGTTAGGGTTAGGGTTTGGGCTAGGGTTAGGGTTAGGGGACTGGGAACTTTTAGGGTCCAGGTGAGGGTACGACAATGGTTTAAGGGGAGCGTACGTGTGAGGGCACGGGTTAGTGTTAGCGTACGGGTTAGGATTAGGGGAATGGTGAGGGGAAGGCTTCGGGGAAGGATTAGGGTTAGGGTTCGGGCTAGGGTTTGGGTTAGGGGACGGGGACGGTTTAGGGTCCAGATGACGTTACCACAACGGTTTCGGAGGAGCGTAGGTGTGAGGGCACGGGTTAGTGTTAGTGTATGTGTTACGATTTGGGGATGGGTGAGGGGAAGGCTTCGGGGAAGGGTTAGGTTTAGGGTTCGGGCTAGGGTTAGGGTTAGCGAAATGGGACGGTTTACGGTCCAGGTGAGGGTACGATAAATGTTTAGGGAGAGGGTACGTGTGAGGGCACGGGTTAGTGTTAGCGTACTGGTTATGATTAGGGTACTGGTGAGGGGAAGGTTTAGGGTTAGGGTTCAGGGTAGGGTGAGGTTTAGGGGACGGGGACGGTTTAGGGTCAATGTGAGGGTACTACAACGTTTTAGGGTGAGCGTACATATGAGGGCACGGGTTAGTGTCAGCGTACGGGTTAGGATTAGGGGACAGGTGAGGGGAAGGCTTCGTGGAAGGGTTAGGGTTAGGGTTCGCGGTAGGGTTAGGGTTAGGGGACGGGGACGGTTTAGGGTCCAGGTGAGGGTACGACAACGGTTTAGGGGTAGCGTACGTGTGAGGGCACGAGATAGTGTTAGCGTTTGCGTTAGGATTAGGCGACGGGTGAGGGGATGGCTTCGGGGAAGGTTTAGGGTTAGGGTTCAGGCTAGGGTTAGGGTTAGGGGACGGGGACGGTTTAGGGTCCAGATGAGGGTACGATAAATGTTTAGGGGGAGAGTACGTGTGAGGGCACGGGTTACTGTTAGCGTACGGGTTAGGATTAGGGTACGGGTGAGGGGAAGGGTTAGGGTTAGGGTTCGGGCTAGGGTTATGTTTAGGGGACGGGGACGGTTTAGGGTCCAGGTGAGGGTACGACAACGGATTGGGGGAGCGAACGTGTGAGGGCATGGGTTAGTGTTAGCGTACGTGTTAGGATGAGGGGATGGGTGAGGGGAAGGCTTCGGGGAAGGGTTAGGGTTAGGGTTCGGGCTAGGGTTAGGGTTAGGGGACGGGGATGGTTTAAGGTCCAGGTGAGGGTATGACACGGTTTAGGGGGAGCGTACGTGTGAGGGCACGGGATAGTGTTAGCGTACGGGTTAAGATTAGGGGACGGGTGAGGGGAAGGCTTCGTGGAAGGGTTAGGTTTAGGGTTCGGGCTTGGGTTAGGGTTAGGGGATTGGGACGGTTTAGGGTCCAGGTGAGCCTACGAGAACGGTTTCGGGGGAGCGTACATGTGAGGGCACGTGTTAGTGTTAGCGTACTGGTTAGGATTAGGGGACGGGTGAGGAGAAGGCTTCGGGGAAGGTTTAGTGTTAGGGTTCGAGCTAGGGTTAGGGGACGGAAGGGGACGGTTTAGGGTCCAGGTGAGGTTACCACAACGGTTTAGGGTGAGCGTACGTGTGAGGGCAGAGGTTTGTGTGAGCGTACGGGTTAGGATTAGGGGATGGGTGAGGGGAAGGCTTCAGGGAAGTGTTAGGTTTAGGGTTCGGGCTAGGGTTAGGGTTAGGGGACGGGGACGGTTTAGGGTCCAGGTGAGGGTACGACAACGTTTTCGGGGGAGCGTACATGTGAGGGCACAGGTTAGTGTTAGCGTACGGGTTAGGATTAGGGGACGGGTGAGGGGAAGGCTTCTGGGAAGGTTTAGGGTTAGAGTTCGGGCTAGGGTTAGGGGACGGGGACTGTTTAGGGTCCAGGTGAGAGTACGACAACGGTTTAAGGGGAGCGTACGTGTGAGGGCACAGGTTAGTGTTAGCGTACGGGTTACGATTAGGGGACGTGTGAGGGGAAGGCTGCGGGGAAGTGTTAAGTTTAGGGTTCTGTCTAGGGTTAGGGTTAGGGGATTGGGATGGTTTAGGGTCCAGGTGAGGGTACGATAACGGTTTCGGGGGAGGGTACGTGTGAGGGCACGGGTTAGTGTTAGCGTACGGGTTAGGATTAGGGGACGGGTGAGGGGAAGGCTTCGGGGAAGGGTTAGGGTTAGGGTTCGGGCTAGGGTTAGGTTTAGGGGACGAGGACGGTTTAGGGTCCAGGTGAGGGTTCGACAACGGTTTAGGGGAAGCGTACGTGTGAGGGCATGGGTAAGTGTTAGGTTACGGGTTAGGATTAGGGGACGGGTGAGGGGAAGGCTTCGGGGAACGATTAGGGTTAGGGTTCGGGCTAGAGTTAGGGTTAGGGGACGGGGACGGTTTTGGTCCAGGTGAGCATACGACAACCGTTTAGGGGGAGCATACGTGTGAGGGCACGTGTTAGTGTTAGCGTACGGGTTAGTATTAGGGGACAGGTGAGGGGAAGGATTAGGGTTAGGGTTCGGGCTAGGGTTAGGGTTAGGGGACGGGGACGGTTTAGTGTCCAGGTGAGCATACGACAACCGTTTAGGGGGAGCGTACGTGTGAGGGCACGGGTTAGTGTTAGCGTACGGGTTAGGATTAGGGGACGGGTGAGGGGAAGGTTTAGGGTTAGGGTTCGGGCTAGGGTTAGGGTTAGGGGACGGGGACGGTTTAGGGTCCAGGGGAGGGTACGACAATGGATTAGGGTGAGCGTACGTGTGAGTGCACGGGTTAGTGTTAGTGTACGGGTTAGGATCAAGGGATGGGTGAGGGGATGGCTTCGGGGAAGGCTTACGGTTAGGGTTCGGGCTAGGGTTAGGGTTAGGGGACGGGGACTGTTTAGGGTCCAGGTGAGAGTACGACAACGGTTTAGGTTGAGCGGACGTGTGAGGGCACGGGTTAGTGTTACCGTATGGGGTAGGATTAGGGCACGGGTGAGGGGAAGGCTTCAGGGAAGGGTTAGGGTTAGGGTTCGGGCTAGGGTTAGGGATAGGGGACCGGGACGGTTTAGGGTCCAGGCGAGGGTACGACAACGGTTTCGGGGGAGCGTAGGTGTGAGGGCACGGATGAGGGTTAGCGTACGGGTTAGTATTAGGGGACGGGTGAAGGGAAGGTTTAGGGTTAGGGTTCGGGTTAGGGTTAGGGGAAGGGGACGGTTTAGGGTCCAGGTGAGTGTACGGCAACGGTTTAGGGTGAGCGTACGTGTGAGGGCACGGGTTAGTGTTAGCGTACAGGTTAGGATTAGGGGACGGGTGAGGGGAACGCTTCGGGGAAGGGTTAGGGTTAGGGTTTGGGCTAGGGTTAGGGTTAGGGGACGGGGACGTTTTAGGGTCCAGGTGAGGGTACGACAACGGTTAAGGGGGAGCGTACATGTGAGGGCACGGGTTAGTGTTAGCGTACGGGTTGTTATTAGGGGACGTGTGAGGGGAAGGTTTAGGATTAGGGTTCGGGCTAGGGCTAAGGTTAAGTGATGGGGACGGTTTAGGGTCCAGGTGACGGTACGACAACGGTTTAGGGTGAGCGTACATGTGAGGGCAGGGTTTAGTGTGAGCATACGGGTTAGGATTAGGGGACGGGTGAGGGGAAGGCTTCGGGGAATGGTTAGGGTTAGGGTTCGGTCTAGGGTTAGGGTTAGGGGATGGGGACGTTTTAGGGTCCACGTGAGGGTACGATAACGGTTTATGGGAAGCGTACGTGTGAGGGCATGGGTTAGTGTTAGCGTACGGGTTAGTATTAGGGGACTGGTGAGGGGAAGGCTTCGGGGAAGGGTTAGGGTTAGGGTTTGGCCTAGTGTTAGGGGACGGGGACGGGGATGGTTTAGGGTCCAGGTGAGGGTACGACAATGGTTTAGGTGGAGCGTACGTGTGAGGGCACGGGTTAGTGTTAGCATACTGGTTAGGATTAGGGGATAGGTGAGGGGAAGGCTTTGGGGAAGTGTTAGGGTTAGGGTTCGGGATAGGGTTAGGGTTAGGGGACGGGGACGGTTTAGGGTCCAGGAGACAGTACGACAACGATTTAGGAGGAGTGTAGGTGTGAGGGCACAGGTTAGTGTTAGCGTACGGGTTAGGATTAGGGGACGGGTGACGGGAAGGCTTCTGGGAAGTGTTAGTGTTAGGGTTCGGGCTAGGGTTAGGTTTAGGGGACGGGGACGGTTTAGGGTCCAGGTGAGGGTACGACAATGGTTTAGGGGAGCGTACGTGTGAGGGCACGGGTGAGTTTTAGCGTACGGGTTAGGATTAGGGGACGGGTGAGGGTAAGGCTTCGGGGAAGGGTTAGGGTTAGGGTTCAGGCTAGGGTTAGGGTTAGGGGACGGCGACGGTTTCGGGTCCCGGTGAGGATACCACAACCTTTTAGGGGAGCGTACGTGTGAGGGCACGGGTTAGTGTTAGGGTACGGTTTAGGATTAGGGGACGGGTGAGTGGAAGGCTTCGGGGAAGGGTTAGGGTTACGGTTCAGACTAGGGTTATGGTTAGGGGACGGGGACGGTTTAGGGTCCCGGTGAGGGTATGACAACCTTTTAGGGGGAGTGTACGTGTAAGGGCACAGGTTAGCGTACGGGTTAGGGTTAGTGAACGGGTGAGGGGAAGGCTTTGGGGAAGGGTTAGGGTTAGGGTTCAGGCTAGGGTTAGGGTTAGGGGACGGGGATGGTTTAGGATCCAGGTGAGGGTACGATAACTGTTTAGGGGGAGCGTACGTGTGAGGGCACGGGTTAGTGTTACCGTACGGGTTAGGATTAGGGGACGGGTGAGGAGAAGGCTTCGGGGAAGGATTAGAGTTAGGGTTCGGGCTAGGGTTAGGGTTAGGGGACGGGGACGGTTTAGGGTGTAGCTGAGGGTATGACAACGGTTTAGGGTGAGCGTACGTGTGAGGGCACAGGTTAGGTACGGGTTAGAATTAGGGAACAGGTGAGGGGAAGGTTTAGGGTTAGGGTTCGGGCTAGGTTTAGGGTTAGGGGATGGGGACGGTTTAGGGTCCAGGTGAGGGTACTACAATGGTTTAGGGTGAGCGTACGTGTGAGTGCACGGGTTAGTGTTAGCATACGGGTTAGGATTAGGTGACGCGTGAGGGGATGGCTTTGGGGAAGGCTTAGTGTTAGGGTTCGGGCTAAGGTTAGGGTTAGGGGACGGGGAGTGTTTAGGGTCCAGGTGAGTGTACGACAATGGTTTAGGTTGAGCGAACGTGTGAGGGCACGGGTTAGTGTTAGCGTACGGTGTAGGATTAGGGCACGGGTGAGGGGAAGGCTTCGGGGAAGGGTTAGGGTTAGGGTTCGGGCTAGGGTTAGGGTTAGGGGATCGGGACGGTTTAGGGTCCAGGTGAGGGTACGACAACGGTTTAGGGGGAGCGTACCTGTGAGGGCACGGGTTAGTGTTAGCGTACGGGTTAGGATTACGGGACGGGTGAGGGGAAGGCTTCGGGGAAGGTTTAGGGTTAGGGTTCGGGCTAGGGTTAGGGTTAGGGGACGGGGACGGTTTAGGGTCCAGGTGAGGGTATGACAACGGTTTCGGTGGAGCGAACGAGTGAGGGGACGGGTTATTGTTAGCGTACGGGTTAGGATTAGGGGACGGGTGAGGGCAAGGCTTCGGGGAAGTGTTAGGGTTAAGGTTTGGGCTAGGGTTAGGGTTAGGGGACAGGGACGGTTTAGGGTCCAGGTGAGGGTACGACAACTGTTTAGGGGAAGAACACGTGTGAGGGCACGGGTTAGTGTTAGCGTACGGGTTAGTATTAGGGGACGGGTGAGGGGAAGGCTTCAGGGAAGGGTTAGGATTAGGGTTCGGGCTAGGGGTAGGGTTAGGGGACGGGGACGGTTTAGGGTCCAGGTGAGGGTATGACAACGGTTTAGGGGGAGCGTACGTGTGAGGGCACGGGTTAGTGTTAGCATACGGGTTAGGATTAGGGGACGGGTGAGGGGAAGGCTTCGGGGAAGGGTTAGGGTTAGGGTTCGGGCTAGGGTTAGGGTTAGGGGACGGGGACGGTTTAGGTTCCAGGTGAGGGTACGACAACGGTTTAGGGGGAGCGTACGTGTGAGGGCACGGGGTAGTGTTAGCGTACGGGTTAGGATTAGGGGACGGGTGAGGGGAAGGCTTCGGGGAAGGGTTAGGGTTAGGGTTCGGGCTAGGGTTAGGGTTAGTGGACGGGGACGGTTTAGGGTCCAGGTGAGCGTACGACAACGGTTTAGGGTGAGCGTACGTGTGAGGTCAAGGGTTAGTGTTAGCGTACGGTTTAGGATTAGGCTACGGGTGAGGGGAAGTCTTTGGGGAAGGGTTTGGGTTAGGGTTTGGGCTAGGGTTATTGTTAGGGGACTGGGACCTTTTAGGGTCCAGGTGAGGGTACGACAACGGATTAGGGGGAGCGTACGTGTGAGGGCACGGGTTAGTGTTAGCGTACGGGTTATGATTAGGTGACGGGTGAGGGGAAGGCTTCGGGGAAGGGTTAGGGTTAGGATTCGGGCTAGGGTTTGGGTTAGGGGACGGGGACGGTTTAGGGTCCAGCTGAGGGTACGACAACGGTTTCGGGGGACCGTACGTGTGAGAGCACGGGTTAGTGTTAGCATACGGGTTAGCATTAGGGGACGGGTGAGGGGTAGGCTTCAGGGAAAGGTTAGAGTTAGGGTTCGGGCTAGGGTTAGGGTTAGGGGACGGGGACGGTTTAGGGTCTAGGTGACGGTACCACAATGGTTTCGGAGGAGCGTAGGTGTGAGGGCACGGGTTAGTGTTAGCGTATGGGTTAGAATTAGGGGACGGGTGAGGGCAAGGCTTCGGGAAAGGGTTAGGTTTAGGGTTTGGGCTAGTGTTAGGGTTAGGGGACGGGGACGGTTTAGGGTCCAGGTGAGGGTACGACAACGGTTTCGGGGGAGCGTACGTGTGAGGGCATGGGTTAGTGTTAGCGTACGGGTTAGGATTAGGTGACGGGTGAGGGGAAGGTTTCGGGGTAGGGTTAGGGTTAGGGTTCAGGATAGGATTAGGGTTAGGGGATGGGTACGGTTTAGGGTCCAGGTGAGGGTACGACAATGGTTTCGGGGGAGCGTACGTGTGAGGGCACGGGTTAGTGTTAGCGTACGGGTTAGGATTAGGGGACGGGTGAGGGCAAGGCTTCGGGGAAGGGTTAGGGTTAGGGCTCGGTCTAGGGTTAGGGTTAGAGGACGGGGACGTTTTAGGGTCCAGGTGAGGGTACGACAACGGTGTAGGGGGAGCGTACGTGTGAGGGCACGGTTTAGTGTTAGGGTACGGGTTAGGATTAGGGGACGGGTGAGGGGAAGGCTTCGGGGAAGGGTTAGGGTTAGTGTTTGGGCTAGGGTTAGGGTTAGCGGACCGGGACGGTTTAGGTTCCAGATGAGGGTACGACAACGGTTTAGGGGGAGCGTACGTGTGAGGGCACGGGTTAGTGTAAGCGTACGGGTTAGGATTAGGGGACGGGTGAGGGGAAGGCTTCGGGGAAGGGTTAGTGTTAGGGTTAGGGCTAGGGTTAGGGTTAGGGGACGGGGACGGTTTAGGGTCCATGTGAGGGTACGACAACTGTTTAGTGGGAGAACACGTGTGAGGGCATGGGTTAGTGTTAGCGTATGGGTTAGGATTAGGGGTCGGCTGGTGGGAAGGCTTCGGGGAAGGGTTAGGGTTAGGTTTCGGGCTTGGGTTAGGGTTAGGGGACGGGGACGGTTTCGGGTCCAGGTGAGGGTACGACAACAGTTTAGGGGGAGCGTACGTGTGAGGGCATGTGTTAGTGTTAGCGTACGGGTTAGGATTAGGGGACGGGTGAGGGGAAGGCTTTGGGGAAGGGTTAGGGTTACGGTTCGGGCTAGGGTTAGGGTTAGGGGACGGGGAGGTTTAGGGTCCAGGTGAGGTTTCGACAACGGTTTCGGTGGAGTGTACGTGTGAGGGCACGGGTTAGTGTTAGCGTACGGGTTAGGATTATGGGACGGGTTAGGGGAGGGCTTCGGGGAAGGGTTAGGGTTAGGGTTCGGGCTAGGGTTAGGGTTAGGGAACGGGGACGGTTTAGGGTCCAGGTGAGGGTTCGACAACAGTTTAGGGGGAGTGTAGGTGTGAGGGCACGGGTTAGTGTTAGCGTACGGGTTAGGATTTGGGGACGGGTGAGGTGAAGGCATCGTGGAAGGGTTAGGGTTAGGGTTCGTGCTAGGGTTAGGGTTAGAGAACAGGGACGGTTTAGGGTCCAGGTGAGGGTACGACAACGGTTTAGGGGGAGCGTACGTGTGAGGGCACGGGTTAGTGTTAGCGTACGGGTTAGGATTAGGGGACGGGTGAGGGGAAGGCTTCGGGGAAGGGTTAGTGTTAGGGTTCGGACTAGGGTTATTGTTAAGGGACGGGGACGGTTTAGGGTCCAGGTGAGGGTACGACAACGGTTTAGGGGGAGCGTACCTGTGAGGGTACTGGTTAGTGTTAGCGTACGGGTTAGGATTAGCAGACGGGTGAGGGGAAGTCTTCAGGGAAGGGTTAGGGTTAGGGTTCGGTCTTGGGTTAGGGTTAGGGGATGGGGACGGTTTAGGGTCCAGGTGAGTGTACGACAACGGTTTAGGGGGAGCGTACGTGTGAGGGCACGGGTTAGTGTTAGCGTACGGGTTAGGATTAGGGTTGGGTGAGCGGAAGGCTTCGGGGAAGTGTTAGGGTTAGGTTTCGGGCTAGGGTTAGGGTTAGGGGAGCGGGACGGTTTAGGGTCCAGGTGAGTGTACGACAACGGTTTAGGGGGAGCGTACATGTGAGGGCACGGGTTAGTGTTAGCATACGGGTTAGGATTAGGGGACGGGTGAGGGGAAGGTTTCGGGGAAGGGTTAGGGTTAGGGTTCGGTCTTGGGTTAGGGTTAGGGGACGGGGACGGTTTAGGGTCCAGGTGAGGGTACGACAACGGTTTCAGGGCAGCGTACATGTGAGAGCACGGGTTACTGTTAGCGTACGGGTTAGGATTAGGGTTGGGTGAGGGGAAGGCTTCGGGGAAGGGTTAGGGTTAGGGTTCGGGCCAGGGTTAGGGTTAGGGGACGGGGACGGTTTAGGGTCCAGGTGAGGGCACGACAACGGATTAGGGGGAGCGTATGTGTGACGGTACGGGTTAGTGTTAGTGTACAGGTTAGGATTAGAGGACGGGTGAAGGGAACGCTTCGGGGAAGGGTTAGGGTTAGGGTTCGGGCTTGGGTTAGGGTTAGGGGACAGGTACAGTTTAGGGTCCAGGTGAGGGTACGACAACGGTTTCGGGGCAGCGTACATGTGAGGTCATCGGTTACTGTTAGCGTACGGGTTAGGATTAGGGTTGGGTGAGGGGAAGGCTTCGGGGAAGGGTTAGGGTTAGGGTTCGGGCTAGGTTTAGGGTTAGGGGACGGGGACGGTTTAGGGTCCAGGTGAGTGTACGACAACGGTTTAGGGGGAGCGTACGTGTGAGGGCACGGGATAGTGGTAGCGTACGGGTTAGTATTAGGGGACGGGTGAGGGGAAGGCTTCGGGGAAGGGTTAGGGTTAGGGTTCGGGCTAGGGTTAGGGTTAGGGGACGGGGACGGTTTAGGGTCCAGGTGAGGGTACGACAACGGTTTAGTGGGAGCGTACGTGTGAGAGCACGGTTTAGTGTTAGCGTACGGGTTAGGATTAGAGGACGGGTGAGGGGAAGGCTTCGGGGAAGGGTTAGGGTTAGGGTTCGGGCTTGGGTTAGGGTTAGGGGACGGGGACGGTTTAGGGTCCAGGTGAGGGTACGACAACAGTTTAGTGGGAGCGTACGTTTGAGGGCATGTGTTAGTGTTAGCGTACGGGTTAGGATTAGGGGACGGGTGAGGGGAAGGCTTCGGGGAAGGGTTAGGGTTAGGGTTCGGGCTAGGGTTAGGGTTAGGGGACAGGGACGTTTTAGGGTCCAGGTGAGGGTACGACAACAGTTTAGGGGGAGCGTACGTGTGAGGGCACGGGTTCGTGTTAGCGTACGGGTTATTATTAGGGGACGGATGAGGGGAAGGCTTCGGGGAAGGGTTAGGGTTAGGGTTCGTGTTAGGGTTAGGGTTAGAGGACGGGGATGGTTAAGGGTCCAGGTGAGGGTACGACACCGGTTTAGGGGGAGCGTACGTGTGAGGGCACGGGTTAGTGTTAGCGTACGGGTTAGGATTAGGGGACGTGTGAGGGGAAGGCTTCGGGGAAGGGTTAGGGTTCAGGTTCGGGCTAGGGTTAGGGGACGGGGATGGGGACGGTTTAGGGTCCAGGTGAGGGTACGTTAACGGTTTCAGGGGAGTGTACCTGTGAGGGCATGGGTTAGTGTTAGCGTACGGGTTAGGATTAGGGGACGGTTGAGGGGAAGGTTTCGGGGAAGGGTAGGGTTAGGGCTCGGGCTAGGGTTAGGGTTAGGGGACGGGGACGGTTTAGGGTCCAGGTGAGGGTACGACAACGGTTTAGCGGGAGCGTACATGTGAGGGTACGGGTTAGTGTTAGCGTACGGTTTAGGATTATGGACGGGTGAGGGGAAGGCTTCGAGGAAGTTTTAGGGTTAGGGTTCGGGCTAAGGTTAGTGTTAGGGGACGGGGACGGTTTAGGGTCCAGGTGAGGGTACGACAACGGTTTCGTGGGAGCGTACGTGTGAGGGCACGGGTTAGTGTTAGCGTACGGGTTAGGATTAGGGGACGGGTGAGGGGAAGGCTTCGGGGAAGTGTTAGGGTTAGGGTTCGGCCTAGGGTTAGGGTTAGGGGACGGGGACGGTTTAGGGGCCAGGTGAGGGTACGACAACGGTTTAGGGGGAGCGTACGTGTGAGGGCACGGGTTAGTGTTAGCGTACGGGTTAGGATTATGGGACGGGTTAGGGGAGGGCTTCGGGGAAGGGTTAGGGTTAGGGTTCGGGCTAGGGTTAGGGTTAGGGAACGGGGACGGTTTAGGGTCCAGGTGAGGGTTCGCCAACAGTTTAGGGGGAGTGTACGTGTGAGGGCACGGGTTAGTGTTAGCGTACGGGTTAGGATTTGGGGACGGGTGAGGTGAAGGCATCGTGGAAGGGTTAGGGTTAGGGTTCGTGCTAGGGTTAGGGTTAGAGAACAGGGACGGTTTAGGGTCCAGGTGAGGGTACGACAACGGTTTAGGGGGAGCGTACGTGTGAGGGCACGGGTTAGTGTTAGCGTACGGGTTAGGATTAGGGGATGGGTGAGGGGAAGGCTTCGGGGAAGGGTTAGTGTTAGGGTTCGGACTAGGGTTATTGTTAAGGGACGGGGACGGTTTAGGGTCCAGGTGAGGGTACGACAACGGTTTAGGGGGAGCGTACCTGTGAGGGTACTGGTTAGTGTTAGCGTACGGGTTAGGATTAGCAGACAGGTGAGGGGAAGTCTTCGGGGAAGGGTTAGGGTTAGGGTTCGGTCTTGGGTTAGGGTTAGGGGATGGGGACGGTTTAGGGTCCAGGTGAGTGTACGACAACGGTTTAGGGGGAGCGTACGTGTGAGGGCACGGGTTAGTGTTAGCGTACGGGTTAGGATTAGGGGTGGGTGAGCGGAAGGCTTCGGGGAAGTGTTAGGGTTAGGTTTCGGGCTAGGGTTAGGGTTAGGGGACCGGGACGGTTTAGGGTCCAGGTGAGTGTACGACAACGGTTTAGGGGGAGCGTACATGTGAGGGCACGGGTTAGTGTTAGCATACGGGTTAGGATTAGGGGACGGGTGAGGGGAAGGTTTCGGGGAAGGGTTAGGGTTAGGGTTCGGTCTTGGGTTAGGGTTAGGGGACGGGGACCGTTTAGGGTCCAGGTGAGGGTACGACAACGGTTTCAGGGCAGCGTACATGTGAGAGCACGGGTTACTGTTAGCGTACGGGTTAGGATTAGGGTTGGGTGAGGGGAAGGCTTCGGGGAAGGGTTAGGGTTAGGGTTCGGGCCAGGGTTAGGGTTAGGGGACGGGGACGGTTTAGGGTCCAGGTGAGGGCACGACAACGGATTAGGGGGAGCGTATGTGTGACGGTACGGGTTAGTGTTAGTGTACAGGTTAGGATTAGAGGACGGGTGAAGGGAAGGCTTCGGGGAAGGGTTAGGGTTAGGGTTCGGGCTTGGGTTAGGGTTAGGGGACAGGTACAGTTTAGGGTCCAGGTGAGGGTACGACAACGGTTTCGGGGCAGCGTACATGTGAGGTCATCGGTTACTGTTAGCGTACGGGTTAGGATTAGGGTTGGGTGAGGGGAAGGCTTCGGGGAAGGGTTAGGGTTAGGGTTCGGGCTAGGTTTAGGGTTAGGGGACGGGGACGGTTTAGGGTCCAAGTGAGTGTACGACAACGGTTTAGGGGGAGCGTACGTGTGAGGGCACGGGATAGTGGTAGCGTACGGGTTAGTATTAGGGGACGGGTGAGGGGAAGGCTTCGGGGAAGGGTTAGGGTTAGGGTTCGGGCTAGGGTTAGGGTTAGGGGACGGGGACGGTTTAGGGTCCAGGTGAGGGTACGACAACGGTTTAGGGGGAGCGTACGTGTGAGAGCACGGTTTAGTGTTAGCGTACGGGTTAGGATTAGAGGACGGGTGAGGGGAAGGCTTCGGGGAAGGGTTAGGGTTAGGGTTCGGGCTTGGGTTAGGGTTAGGGGACGGGGACGGTTTAGGGTCCAGGTGAGGGTACGACAACAGTTTAGGGGGAGCGTACGTGTGAGGGCATGTGTTAGTGTTAGCGTACGGGTTAGGATTAGGGGACGGGTGAGGGGAAGGCTTCGGGGAAGGGTTAGGGTTAGGGTTCGGGCTAGGGTTAGGGTTAGGGGACAGGGACGGTTTAGGGTCCAGGTGAGGGTATGACAACAGTTTAGGGGGAGCGTACGTGTGAGGGCACGGGTTAGTGTTAGCGTACGGGTTATTATTAGGGGACGGATGAGGGGAAGGCTTCGGGGAAGGGTGAGGGTTAGGGTTCATGTTAGGGTTAGGGTTAGAGGACGGGGATGGTTAAGGGTCCAGGTGAGGGTACGACACCGGTTTAGGGGGAGCGTACGTGTGAGGGCACGGGTTAGTGTTAGCGTCCGGGTTAGGATTAGGGGACGTGTGAGGGGAAGGCTTCGGGGAAGGGTTAGGGTTCAGGTTCGGGCTAGGGTTAGGGGACGGGGATGGGGACGGTTTAGGGTCCAGGTGAGGGTACGTTAACGGTTTCAGGGGAGTGTACCTGTGAGGGCATGGGTTAGTGTTAGCGTACGGGTTAGGATTAGGGGACGGTTGAGGGGAAGGTTTCGGGGAAGGGTAGGGTTAGGGCTCGGGCTAGGGTTAGGGTTAGGGGACGGGGACGGTTTAGAGTCCAGGTGAGGGTACGACAACGGTTTAGGGGGAGCGTACATGTGAGGGTACGGGTTAGTGTTAGCGTACGGTTTAGGATTAGTAGACGGGTGAGGGGAAGGCTTCGAGGAAGTTTTAGGGTTAGGGTTCGGGCTAGGGTTAGTGTTAGGGGACGGGGACGGTTTAGGGTCCAGGTGAGGGTACGACAACGGTTTCGTGGGAGCGTACGTGTGAGGCCACGGGTTAGTGTTAGCGTACGGGTTAGGATTAGGGGACGGGTGAGGGGAAGGCTTCGGGGAAGTGTTAGGGTTAGGGTTCGGGCTAGGGTTAGGGTTAGGGGACGGGGACGGTTTAGGGGCCAGGTGAGGGTACGACAACGGTTTAGGGGGAGCGTACGTGTGAGGGCACGGGTTAGTGTTAGCGTACGGGTTAGGATTTGGGGACGGGTGAGGAGAAGGCTTCTGGGAAGGGTTAGGGTTAGGGTTCGGGCTAGGGTTAGGGTTAGGGAACGGGGACGGTTTAGGGTCCAGGTGAGGGTTCGACAACAGTTTAGAGGGAGCGTACTTGCGAGGGCACGGGTTAGTGTTAGCGTACGGGTTAGGATTTCGGGACGGGTGAGTTGAAGGCATCATGGAAGGTTTAGGGTTAGGGTTTGTGCTAGGGTTAGGATTAGAGAACAGGGACGGTTTAGGGTCCAGGTGAGGGTACGACAACGTTTTCGGGGGAGCGTACGTGTGAGGGCACGGCTTAGTGTTAGCGTACGGGTTAGGATTAGGGGACGGGTGAGGGGAAGGGTTAGGGTTAGGGGACGGGGACCGTTTAGGGTCCAGGTGAGTGTACGACAACGGTTTAGGGGGAGCGTACCTGTGAGGGCACGGGTTAGTGTTAGCGTATGGGTTAGGATTAGGGAACGTGTGAGGGGAAGGCTTCGGAGAAGGGTTAGGGTTAGGGTTCGGGCTAGGGTTAGGGTTAGGGGAAGGGGATGGGTTAGGGTCCAGGTGAGGGTACGGCAACGGTTTCGGGGGAGCATACGTGTGAGGGCACGGGATAGTGTTAGCGTACGTGTTAGGATTAGGGGACGGGTGAGGGGAACGCTTCAGGGAAGGGTTAGTGTTAGGGTTCGTGCTAGGGTTAGGGTTAGGGCACGGGGACGGTTTAGGGTCCAGGTAAAGGTACGACAACGGTTTAGGGGGAGCGTACGTGTGAGGGCACTGGTTAGTGTTAGCGTACAGGTTATTATTAGGGGACGGGTGAGGGGAAGGCTTCGGGGAAGGGTTAGGGTTAGGGTTCGGGCTAGGGTTAGGGTTAGGCGACGGGGACGGTTTAGGGTTAGGGTTAGGTTTAGGGTTAGGATTAGGGTTAGGGTTAGGGTTAGGGTTAGGGTTAGGGGACGGGGACGGTTTAGGGTCCAGGTGAGGGTACGACAACGGTTTCGGGGGAGCGTACGGGTGAGGGCACGGGTTAGTGTTAGCGTACGGGTTAGGATTAGGGGACGATGAGGGGAAGGCTTCGGGGAAGTGTTAGGGTTAGGGTTTGGGCTAGGGTTAGGGTTAGGGGATAGGGACGGTTTAGGATGCAGGTGAGGGTACGACAGCGGTTTAGGGGGAGCGTACATGTGAGGGCATGGGTTACTGTTAGCGTACGGGTTAGGATTAGTGGACGGGTGAGGGGAAGGTTTTGAGGAAGGTTTAGGGTTAGGGTTCGGGCTAGGGTTAGTGTTAGGGGACGGGGACGGTTTAGGGTCCAGGTGAGGGTACGACAACGGTTTAGGGGGAGCGTACGTGTGAGGGCACGGGTTAGTGTTAGCGTACGGGTTAGGACTAGGGGACGGGTGAGGGGAAGGCTTCGGGGAAGGGTTAGGGTTAGGGTTCGGGCTACGGTTAGGTTTTGGGGACGGGCACGGTTTAGGGTCCAGGTGAGGGTATGACAACGGTTTAGGGGGAGCGTACGTGTGAGTGCATGGGTTAGTGTTAGCGTACGGGTTAGGATTAGGGGACGGGTGAGAAGAAGGCTTTGGGGAAGGGTTAGGGTTACAGTTCGGGCTAGGGTTAGGGTTAGGGGACGGGGACGGTAAGGGTCCAGGTGAGGGTATGACAACGGTTTAGGGGGAGCGTACGTGTGAGGGCACGGGTTAGTGTTAGCGTACGGGTTAGGATTAGGGGACGGGTGAGGGGAAGGCTTCGGGGAAGGGTTAGGGTTAGGGTTCGGGCTAGGGTTAGTGTTAGGGGACGGGGACGGTTTAGGGTCCAGGTGAGGGTACGACAACGTTTTCGGGGAGCGTACGTGTGAGGGCACGGGTTAGTGTTAGCGTACGGGTTAGGATTAGGGGACGGGTGAGGGGAAGGCTTCGGGGAAGGGTTAGGGTTAGGGTTCGGGCTAGGGTTAGGGTTAGGGGACGGGGACGGTTTAGGGTCCAGGTTAGGGTATGACATCAGTTTCGGGCGAACGTACTTGTGAGGGCACGTGTTAGTGTTAGCGTACGGGTTAGGATTTGGGGACGGGTGAGTTGAAGGCATCGTGGAAGGTTTAGGGTTAGGGTTCGTGCTAGGGTTAGGATTAGAGAACAGGGACGGTTTAGGGTCCAGGTGAGGGTACGACAACGGTTTAGGGGGAGCGTACGTGTGAGGGCACGGGTTAGTGTTAGCGTACGGGTTAGGATTAGGGGACGGGTGAGGGGAAGGTTTAGGGTTAGGGGACGGGGACGGTTTAGGGTCCAGGTGAGGGTACGACAACGGTTTAGGGGGAGCGTACGTGTGAGGGCACTGGTTAGTGTTAGCGTACGGGTTATTATTAGGGGACGGGTGAGGGGAAGGCTTCGGGGAAGGGTTAGGGTTAGGGTTCGGGCTAGGGTTAGGGTTAGGCGACGGGGACGGTTTAGGGTTAGGGTTAGGGTTAGGATTAGGGTTAGGGTTAGGGTTAGGATTAGGGTTAGGGGACGGGGACGGTTTCGGGTCCAGGTGAGGGTACGACAACGGTTTCGGGTGAGCGTACGTGTGAGGGCACGGGTTAGTGTTAGCGTAAGGGTTAGGATTAGGGGACGGGTGAGCGGAAGGCTTCGGGGAATTGTTAGGGTTAGGGTTCGGGCTAGGGTTAGGGTTAGAGGATAGGGACGGTTTAGGATGCAGGTGAGGGTACGACAATGGTTTAGGGGGAGCGTACATGTGAGGGCATGGGTTAGGGTTAGCGTACGGGTTAGGTTTAGTGGACGGGTGAGGGGAAGGTTTCGAGGAAGATTTAGGGTTAGGGTTCGGGCTAGGGTTAGTGTTAGGGGACGGGGACGGTTTAGGGTCCAGGTGAGGGTACGACAACGGTTTAGGGGGAGCGTACGTGTGAGGGCACGTGTTAGTGTTAGCGTACGGGTTAGGATTAGGGGACGGGTGAGGGGAAGGCTTCGGGGAAGGGTTAGGGTTAGGGTTCGGGCTAGGGTTAGGTTTTGGGGATGGGGACGGTTTAGGGTCCAGGTGAGGGTACGACAATGGTTTAGGGGGAGCGTACGTGTGAGGGCACGGGTTAGTGTTAGCGTACGGGTTAGGATTAGGGGACGGGTGAGAAGAAGGCTTTGGGGAAGGGTTAGGGTTACAGTTCGGGCTAGGGTTAGGGTTAGGGGACGGGGACGGATTAGGGTCCAGGTGAGTGTACGACAACTGTTTAGGGGGAGCATACGTGTGAGGGCACGGGTTAGTGTTAGCGTACGGGTTAGGATTAGGGGACGGGTGAGGGGAAGGCTTCGGGGAAGTGTTAGGGTAAGGGTTCGGGCTAGGGTTAGTGTTAGGGGACGGGGACGGTTTAGGGTCCACGTGAGGGTACGAAAACGATTTAGGGGGAGCGTACGTGTGAGGGCATGGGTTAGTTTTAGCATACTGTTCAGGATTACGGGACTGGTGAGGGGAAGGCTTCGGGGAAGGGTTAGGGTTAGGGTTCGGGCTAGAGTTAGGGTTAGGGGATGGGGACGGTTTAGGGTCCAGGTGAGGGAACGACAATGGATTAGGGGGAGCGTACGTGTGAGTGCACGGGTTAGTGTTAGTGTACGGGTTAGGATAAGAGTACGGGCGAGGGGAAGGCATCGTGGAAGTGTTAGGGTTAGGGTTCGTGCTACGGTTAGGGTTAGGGGACGGGGACGGTTTAGGGTCCAGGTGAGGGTACGAAAACAGATTAGGGGGAGCGTACGTGTGAGGGCATGGGTTAGTGTTAGCTTACGGGTTAGGATTAGGGGACGGGTGAGGGGAAGGCTTCGGGGAAGGGTTAGGGTGAGGTTTCGGGGTAGGGTTAGGGTTAGGGGACGGGGACGGTTTAGGGTCCAGGTGCGGGTACGACAACGGTTTAGGGGGAGCGTACGCGTGAGGGCATGGGTTAGTGTTAGCGTATGGGTTAGGATTAGGGGACAGTTGAGGGGAAGGCTTCGGGAAAGGGTTATGGTTACGGTTCGGGCTAGGGTTAGGATTAGGGGACGGGTACGTTTTAGGATCCAGGTGAGTGTACGACAACGGTTTAGGGGGAGCGTACATGTGAGGGCACGGGTTAGTTTTAGCGTACGGGTCAGGATTAGGGGACGGGTGAGGGGAAGGCTTCGGGGAAGTGTTAGGGTTAGGGTTCGGGCTAGGGTTAGGGTTTGGGGACGGGGACGGTTTAGGGTCCAGGTGAGGGTACAACAACGGTTTCGGGGGAGCGTACGTGTGAGGGCACGGGTTAGTGTTAGCGTACGGATTAGGATTAGGGGACGGGTGAGGGAAAGGCTTCGGGGAAGTATTATGGTTAGGGTTCGGGCTAGGGTTAGTGTTAGGACATGGGGACGGTTTAGGGTCCAGGTGAGTGTACGACAAAGGTTTCTGGGGAGCGTACGTGTGAGGGCACGGGTTAGTGTTAGCGTACGGGATAGGATTAGGGGATGGGTGAGGGGAAGGCTTCAGGGAAGTGTTAGGGATAGGGTTCGGGCTAGGGTTAGGGTTAGGGGATGGGGACGGTTTAGGGTCCAGGTGTGGGTACGACAACGGTTTCGGAGGAGCGTATGTGTGAGGGCACGGGTTAGTGTTAGCGTACGGGTTAGGATTAGGGGACG
Organism: Orcinus orca; assembly: GCF_937001465.1. Taxonomy (NCBI): domain Eukaryota; kingdom Metazoa; phylum Chordata; class Mammalia; order Artiodactyla; family Delphinidae; genus Orcinus; species Orcinus orca. Next base: position 806,067 of record NC_064565.1, on the reverse strand, counting down.
GGTGAGGGGAAGGCTTCGGGGAAGGGTTAGGGTTAGGGTTCGGGCTAGGGTTAGGGGACAGGGACGGTTTAGGGTCCAGGTGAGGGTACGACAACAGTTTAGGGGGAGCGTACATGTGAGGGCACGTGTTAGTGTTAGCGTACGTGTTAGGATTAGGTGACGGGTGAGGAGATGGTTTCGGGGAAGGGTTAGGGTTAGGGTTCAGGCTAGGATTAGGGTTACGGGATGGGGAAGGTTTAGGGTCCAGGTGAGGGTACGCCAACGGTTTAGAGGGAGCGTACGTGTGAGGGCACGGGTTAGTGTTAGCGTACGGGTTAGGATTAGGGGACGTGTGAGGGGAAGGCTTCGGGGAAGGTTTAGGGTTACGATTCGGGCTAGGGTTAGGGTTAGGGGTCGCGGACGGTTTAGGGTCCAGGTGAGGGTATGACAACGGTTTAGGGGGAGTGTAGGTGTGAGGGAACGGGTTAGTGTTAGCGTACGGGTTAGGATTCTGGGACGGGTGAGGGGAAGGCTTCGGGGAAGTGTTAGGGTTAGGGTTCGGGCTAGGGTTAGGGTTTGGGGACGGGGACGGTTTAGGGTCCAGGTGAGGGTACAACAACGGTTTCGGGGGAGCGTACGTGTGAGGGCACGGGTTAGTGTTAGCGTACGGATTAGGATTAGGGGACGGGTGAGGGAAAGGCTTCGGGGAAGGATTATGGTTAGGGTTCGGGCTAGGGTTAGTGTTAGGACATGGGGACGGTTTAGGGTCCAGGTGAGTGTACGACAAAGGTTTCTGGGGAGCGTACGTGTGAGGGCACGGGTTAGTGTTAGCGTACGGGATAGGATTAGGGGATGGGTGAGGGGAAGGCTTCAGGGAAGTGTTAGGGATAGGGTTCGGGCTAGGGTTAGGGTTAGGGGATGGGGACGGTTTAGGGTCCAGGTGTGGGTACGACAACGGTTTCGGAGGAGCGTATGTGTGAGGGCACGGGTTAGTGTTAGCGTACGGGTTAGGATTAGGGGACGGGTGAGGGGAAGGCTTCGGGGAAGGGTTAGGGTTAGGGTTCGGGCTAGGGTTAGGGGACAGGGACGGTTTAGGGTCCAGGTGAGGGTACGACAACAGTTTAGGGGGAGCGTACATGTGAGGGCACGTGTTAGTGTTAGCGTACGTGTTAGGATTAGGTGACGGGTGAGGAGATGGTTTCGGGGAAGGGTTAGGGTTAGGGTTCAGGCTAGGATTAGGGTTACGGGATGGGGAAGGTTTAGGGTCCAGGTGAGGGTACGCCAACGGTTTAGAGGGAGCGTACGTGTGAGGGCACGGGTTAGTGTTAGCGTACGGGTTAGGATTAGGGGACGTGTGAGGGGAAGGCTTCGGGGAAGGGTTAGGGTTAGCGTTCGGGCTAGGGTTAGGGTTAGGGGACGGGGACAGTTTAGGGTCCAGGTGAGGGTACGACAACGGTTTAGGGGGAGCGTACGTGTGTGGGCATGGGTTAGTGTTAGCGTACGGGTTAGGATTAGGGGACGGATGAGCGGAAGGCTTCGGGGAAGGGTTAGGGTTACAGTTCGGGCTAGGGTTAGGTTTAGGGGACGGGGACGGTTTAGAGTCTAGGTGAGTGTACGACAATGGTTTAGGGGGAACGTACGTGTGAGGGCATGGGTTAGTGTTAGCGTACGGGTTAGGATTAGGGGACGGGTGAGGGGAAGGCTTCGGGGAAGGGTTAGGGTTAGGGTTCGGGCTAGGGTTAGGGTTTGGGGACGGGGATGGTTTAGGGTCCAAGTGAGTGTATGACAATGGTTTAGGGGGAGCGTACGTGTGAGGGCACGGGTTAGTGTTAGCGTACAGGTTAGGATTGGGGATGGGTGGGGGGAAGGCTTCGGGGAAGGGTTAGGGTCAGGGTTCGGGCTAGGGTTAGGGTTAGGGGACGGGGACAGTTTAGGGTCCAGGTGAGGGTACGACAACTGTTTAGGGGGAGCGTACATGTGAGGGCCCGGGTTAGTGTTAGCGTACTGGTTAGGATTAGGGGACGTGTGACGTGAAGGCTTCAGGGAAGTGTTAGGGATAGGGTTCGGGCTAGGGTTAGGGTTAGGGGATGGGGACGGTTTAGGGTCCAGGTGAGGGTACGACAACGGTTTATGGGGAGCGTACGTGTGAGGGCACGGGTTAGTGTTAGCGTACGGGTTAGGATTAGGGGACGGGTGAGGGGAAGGCTTCGGGGAAGTGTTAGGGTTAGGGTTCGGGCTAGGATTAGGGTTTGGGGATGGGGACTGTTTGGGGTCCAAATGAGGGTACGACAATGGTTTAGGGGGAGCGTACGTGTGAGGGCACGGGTTAGTGTTAGCATACGGGTTAGGATTAGGGGACGGGTGAGGGGAAGGTTTCGGGGAAGGGTTAGGGTTAGGGTTCGGTCTTGGGTTAGGGTTAGGGGATGGGGACGGTTTAGAGTCCAGGTGAGTGTACGACAACGGTTTAGGGGGAGCGTACGTGTGAGGGCACGGGTTAGTGTTAGCGTACGGGTTAGGATTAGGGTTGGGTGAGGGGAAGGCTTCGGGGAAGGGTTAGGGTTAGGGTTCGGGCCAGGGTTAGGGTTAGGGGACGGGGACGGTTTAGGGTCCAGGTGAGGGCACGACAACGGATTAGGGGGAGCGTATGTGTGACGGTACGGGTTAGTGTTAGTGTAGAGGTTAGGATTAGAGGACGGGTGAAGGGAAGGCTTCGGGGAAGGGTTAGGGTTAGGGTTCGGGCTTGGGTTAGGGTTAGGGGACAGGTACAGTTTAGGGTCCAGGTGAGGGTACGACAACGGTTTCGGGGCAGCGTACATGTGAGGTCATCGGTTACTGTTAGCGTACGGGTTAGGATTAGGGTTGGGTGAGGGGAAGGCTTTGGGGAAGGGTTAGGGTTAGGGTTCGGGCTAGGTTTAGGGTTAGGGGACGGGGACGGTTTAGGGTCCAGGTGAGTGTACGACAACGGTTTAGGGGGAGCGTACGTGTGAGGGCACGGGATAGTGGTAGCGTACGGGTTAGTATTAGGGGACGGGTGAGGGGAAGGCTTCGGGGAAGGGTTAGGGTTAGGGTTCGGGCTAGGGTTAGGGTTAGGGGACGGGGACGGTTTAGGGTCCAGGTGAGGGTACGACAACGGTTTAGGGGGAGCGTACGTGTGAGAGCACGGTTTAGTGTTAGCGTACGGGTTAGGATTAGAGGACGGGTGAGGGGAAGGCTTTGGGGAAGTGTTAGGGTTAGGGTTCGGGCTAGGGTTAGGGTTAGGGGACGGGGACGGTTTAGGGGCCAGGTGAGGGTACGACAACGGTTTAGGGGGAGCGTACGTGTGAGGGCACGGGTTAGTGTTAGCGTACGGGTTAGGATTAGGGGACGGGTGAGGGGAAGGCTTCTGGGAAGGGTTAGGGTTAGGGTTCGGGCTAGGGTTAGGGTTAGGGAACGGGGACGGTTTAGGGTCCAGGTGAGGGTTCGACAACAGTTTAGGGGGAGCGTACTTGCGAGGGCACGGGTTAGTGTTAGCGTACGGGTTAGGATTTGGGGACGGGTGAGTTGAAGGCATCATGGAAGATTTAGGGTTAGGGTTTGTGCTAGGGTTAGGATTAGAGAACAGGGACGGTTTAGGGTCCAGGTGAGGGTACGACAACGTTTTCGGGGGAGCGTACGTGTGAGGGCACGGGTTAGTGTTAGCGTACGGGTTAGGATTAGGGGACGGGTGAGGGGAAGGGTTAGGGTTAGGGGACGGGGACCGTTTAGGGTCCAGGTGAGTGTACGACAACGGTTTAGGGGGAGCGTACGTGTGAGGGCACGGGTTAGTGTTAGCGTATGGGTTAGGATTAGGGAACGTGTGAGGGGAAGGCTTCGGAGAAGGGTTAGGGTTAGGGTTCGGGCTAGGGTTAGGGTTAGGGGAAGGGGATGGGTTAGGGTCCAGGTGAGGGTACGGCAACGGTTTCGGGGGAGCATACGTGTGAGGGCCCGGGATAGTGTTAGCGTACGTGTTAGGATTAGGGGACGGGTGAGGGGAACGCTTCAGGGAAGGGTTAGTGTTAGGGTTCGTGCTAGGGTTAGGGTTAGGGGACGGGGACGGTTTAGGGTCCAGGTAAAGGTACGACAACGGTTTAGGGGGAGCGTACGTGTGAGGGCACTGGTTAGTGTTAGCGTACGGGTTATTATTAGGGGACGGGTGAGGGGAAGGCTTCGGGGAAGTGTTAGGGTTAGGGTTCGGGCTAGGGTTAGGGTTAGGCGACGGGGACGGTTTAGGGTTAGGGTTAGGGTTAGGATTAGGGTTAGGGTTAGGGTTAGGGTTAGGGTTAGGGGACGGGGACGGTTTAGGGTCCAGGTGAGGGTACGACAACGGTTTCGGGGGAGCGTACGGGTGAGGGCACGGGTTAGTGTTAGCGTACGGGTTAGGATTAGGGGACGGTGAGGGGAAGGCTTCGGGGAAGTGTTAGGGTTAGGGTTCGGGCTAGGGTTAGGGTTAGGGGATAGGGACGGTTTAGGATGCAGGTGAGGGTACGACAGCGGTTTAGGGGGAGCGTACATGTGAGGGCATGGGTTAGTGTTAGCGTACGGGTTAGGATTAGTGGACGGGTGAGGGGAAGGTTTTGAGGAAGGTTTAGGGTTAGGGTTCGGGCTAGGGTTAGTGTTAGGGGACGGGGACGGTTTAGGGTCCAGGTGAGGGTACGACAACGGTTTGGGGGAGCGTACGTGTGAGGGCACGGGTTAGTGTTAGCGTACGGGTTAGGACTAGGGGACGGGTGAGGGGAAGGCTTCGGGGAAGGGTTAGGGTTACAGTTCGGGCTAGGGTTAGGGTTAGGGGACGGGGACGGATTAGGGTCCAGGTGAGGGTATGACAACGGTTTAGGGGGAGCGTACGTGTGAGGGCACGGGTTAGTGTTAGCGTACGGGTTAGGATTAGGGGAAGGGTGAGGGGAAGGCTTCGTGGAAGGGTTAGGGTTAGGGTTCGGGCTAGGGTTAGTGTTAGGGGACGGGGACGGTTTAGGGTCCAGGTGAGGGTACGACAACGGTTTATGGGGAGCGTACGTGTGAGGGCATGGGTTAGTGTTAGCGTACGGGTTAGGATTAGGGGACGGGTAAGGGGAAGGCTTCAGGGAAGTGTTAGGGATAGGGTTCGGGCTAGGGTTAGGGTTAAGGGATGGGGACTCTTTAGGTTCCAGGTGAGGGTACGACAACGTTTTCGGGGGAGCGTACGTGTGAGGGCACGGGTTAGTGTTAGCGTACGGGTTAGGATTAGGGGACGGGTGAGGGGAAGGCTTCGGGGAAGGGTTAGGGTTTGGGTTCGGGCTAGGGTTAGGGTTAGGGGACGGGGACGGTTTAGGGTCCAGGTTAGGGTATGACATCAGTTTCAGGCGAAAGTACTTGTGAGGGCACGGGTTAGTGTTAGTGTACGGGTTAGGATTTGGGGACGGGTGAGTTGAAGGCATCGTGGAAGGTTTAGGGTTAGGGTTCGTGCTAGGGTTAGGATTAGAGAACAGGGACGGTTTAGGGTCCAGGTGAGGGTACGACAACGGTTTAGGGGGAGCGTACGTGTGAGGGCACGGGTTAGTGTTAGCGTACGGGTTAGGATTAGGGGACGGGTGAGGGGAAGGTTTAGGGTTAGGGGACGGGGACGGTTTAGGGTCCACGTGAGGGTACGACAACGGTTTAGGGGGAGCGTACGTGTGAGGGCACTGGTTAGTGTTAGCGTACGGGTTATTATTAGGGGACGGGTGAGGGGAAGGCTTCGGGGAAGGGTTAGGGTTAGGGTTCGGGCTAGGGTTAGGGTTAGGCGATGGGGACGGTTTAGGGTTAGGGTTAGGGTTAGGATTAGGGTTAGGGTTAGGGTTAGGGTTAGGGTTAGGGGACGGGGTCGGTTTAGGGTCCAGGTGAGGGTACGACAACGGTTTCGGGTGAGCGTACGTGTGAGGGCACGGGTTAGTGTTAGCGTAAGGGTTAGGATTAGGGGACGGGTGAGCGGAAGGCTTCGGGGAATTGTTAGGGTTAGGGTTCGGGCTAGGGTTAGGGTTAGGGGATAGGGACGGTTTAGGATGCAGGTGAGGGTACGACAATGGTTTAGGGGGAGCGTACATGTGAGGGCATGGGTTAGGGTTAGCGTACGGGTTAGGTTTAGTGGACGGGTGAGGGGAAGGTTTCGAGGAAGATTTAGGGTTAGGGTTCGGGCTAGGGTTAGAGTTAGGGGACGGGGACGGTTTAGGGTCCAGGTGAGGGTACGACAACGGTTTAGGGGGAGCGTACGTGTGAGGGCACGTGTTAGTGTTAGCGTACGGGTTAGGATTAGGGGACGGGTGAGGGGAAGGCTTCGGGGAAGGGTTAGGGTTAGGGTTCGGGCTAGGGTTAGGTTTTGGGGACGGGGACGGTTTAGGGTCCAGGTGAGGGTACGACAATGGTTTAGGGGGAGCGTACGTGTGAGGGCACGGGTTAGTGTTAGCGTACGGGTTAGGATTAGGGGACGGGTGAGAAGAAGGCTTTGGGGAAGGGTTAGGGTTACAGTTCGGGCTAGGGTTAGGGGACGGGGACGGGGACGGATTAGGGTCCAGGTGAGTGTACGACAACTGTTTAGGGGGAGCATACGTGTGAGGGCACGGGTTAGTGTTAGCGTGCGGGTTAGGATTAGGGGACGGGTGAGGGGAAGGCTTCGGGGAAGTGTTAGGGTAAGGGTTCGGGCTAGGGTTAGTGTTAGGGGACGGGGACGGTTTAGGGTCCACGTGAGGGTACGAAAACGATTTAGGGGGAGCGTACGTGTGAGGGCATGGGTTAGTTTTAGCATACTGTTCAGGATTACGGGACTGGTGAGGGGAAGGCTTCGGGGAAGGGTTAGGGTTAGGGTTCGGGCTAGAGTTAGGGTTAGGGGACGGGGACGGTTTAGGGTCCAGGTGAGGGAACGACAACGGATTAGGGGGAGCGTACGTGTGAGTGCACGGGTTAGTGTTAGTGTACGGGTTAGGATAAGAGTACGGGCGAGGGGAAGGCATCGTGGAAGTGTTAGGGTTAGGGTTCGTGCTACGGTTAGGGTTAGGGGACGGGGACGGTTTAGGGTCCAGTTGAGGGTACGAAAACAGATTAGGGGGAGCGTACGTGTGAGGGCATGGGTTAGTGTTAGCTTACGGGTTAGGATTAGGGGACGGGTGAGGGGAAGGCTTCGGGGAAGGGTTAGGGTGAGGTTTCGGGGTAGGGTTAGGGTTAGGGGACGGGGACGGTTTAGGGTCCAGGTGAGGGTACGACAACGGTTTAGGGGGAGCGTACGCGTGAGGGCATGGGTTAGTGTTAGCGTATGGGTTAGGATTAGGGGACAGTTGAGGGGAAGGCTTCGGGGAAGGGTTATGGTTACGGTTCGGGCTAGGGTTAGGATTAGGGGACGGGTACGTTTTAGGATCCAGGTGAGTGTACGACAACGGTTTAGGGGGAGCGTACATGTGAGGGCAAGGGTTAGTTTTAGCGTACGGGTCAGGATTAGGGGACGGGTGAGGGGAAGGCTTCGGGGAAGGTTTAGGGTTACGATTCGGGCTAGGGTTAGGGTTAGGGGTCGTGGACGGTTTAGGGTCCAGTTGAGGGTATGACAACGGTTTAGGGGGAGTGTAGGTGTGAGGGAACGGGTTAGTGTTAGCGTACGGGTTAGGATTCTGGGACGGGTGAGGGGAAGGCTTTGGGGAAGTGTTAGGGTTAGGGTTCGGGCTAGGGTTAGGGTTTGGGGACGGGGACGGTTTAGGGTCCAGGTGAGGGTACGACAACGGTTTCGGAGGAGCGTATGTGTGAGGGTACGGGTTAGTGTTAGCGTACGGGTTAGGATTAGGGGACGGGTGAGGGGAAGGCTTCGGGGAAGGGTTAGGGTTAGGGTTCGGGCTAGGGTTAGGGACGGGGACGGTTTAGGGTCCAGGTGAGGGTACGACAACAGTTTAGGGGGAGCGTACATGTGAGGGCACGTGTTAGTGTTAGCGTACGTGTTAGGATTAGGGGACGGGTGAGGAGAAGGTTTCGGGGAAGGGTTAGGGTTAGGGTTCAGGCTAGGATTAGGGTTACGGGATGGGGAAGGTTTAGGGTCCAGGTGAGGGTACGCCAACGGTTTAGAGGGAGCGTACTTGTGAGGGCACGGGTTAGTGTTAGCGTACGGGTTAGGATTAGGGGACGTGTGAGGGGAAGGCTTCGGGGAAGGGTTAGGGTTAGCGTTCGGGCTAGGGTTAGGGTTAGGGGACGGGGACGGTTTAGGGTCCAGGTGAGGGTACGACAACGGTTTAGGGGGAGCGTACGTGTGAGGGCATGGGTTAGTGTTAGCGTACGGGTTAGGATTGGGGACGGATGAGCGGAAGGCTTCGGGGAAGGGTTAGGGTTACAGTTCGGGCTAGGGTTAGGTTTAGGGGACGGGGACGGTTTAGAGTCCAGGTGAGTGTACGACAATGGTTTAGGGGGAACGTACGTGTGAGGGCATGGGTTAGTGTTAGCGTACGGGTTAGGATTAGGGGACGGGTGAGGGGAAGGCTTCGGGGAAGGGTTACGGTTAAAGTTCGGGCTAGGGTTAGGGTTAGGGGATGGGGACTGTTTAGGGTCCAAGTGAGGGTATGACAGCGGTTTAGGGGGAGCGTACGTGTGAGGGCACGGGTTAGTGTTAGCGTATGGTTTAGGATTAGGGGACGGGTGAGGGGAAGGCTTCGGGGAAGGGTTAGGGTTAGGGTTCGGGCTAGGGTTAGGTTTAGGGGATGGGGACGGTTTAGGGTCCAAGTGAGGGTATGACAGCGGTTTAGGGGGAGCGTACGTGTGAGGGCACGGGTTAGTGTTAGCGTATGGTTTAGGATTAGGGGACGGGTGAGGGGAAGGCTTCGGGGAAGGGTTAGGGTTAGGGTTCGGGCTAGGGTTAGGGTTTGGGGACGGGGATGGTTTAGGGTCCAAGTGAGGGTATGACAATGGTTTAGGGGGAGCGTACGTGTGAGGGCACGGGTTAGTGTTAGCGTACGGGTTAGGATTGGGGATGGGTGGGGGGAATGCTTCGGGGAAGGGTTAGGGTCAGGGTTCGGGCTAGGGTTAGGGTTAGGGGACGGGGACGGTTTAGGGTCCAGGTGAGGGTACGACAACTGATTAGGGTGAGCGTAAGTGTGAGTGCACAGGTTAGTGTTAGTGTACGGGTTAGGATTAGAGGACGGGTGAGGTGAAGGCATCGTGGAATTGTTAGGGTTAGGGTTCGTGCTACGGTTAGGGTTAGGGGACGGGGACGGTTTAGGGTCAAGTTGAGGGTACGACAACGGTTTAGGGGGAGCGTACGTGTGAGGGCACGTGTTAGTTTTAGAGTACAGGTCAGGATTAAGGTACGGGTGAGGGGAAGGCTTCGGGGAAGTGTTAGGGTTAGGGTTCGGGCTAGGGTTAAGGTTAGGGGACGGGGACGGTTTAGGGTCCAGGTGAGGTTACGACAACGGATTAGGGGGAGCATACGTGTGAGTGCACGGGTGAGTGTTAGTGTACGGGTTAGGAATAGACGGGTTAGGGGAAGGCATCGTGGAAGTGTTAGGGTTAGGGTTCGTGCTACGGTTAGGGTTAGGGTACGGGGACGGTTTAGGGTCCAGATGAGGGTACGACAATGGTTTAGGGGGAGCGTACGTGTGAGGGCATGGGTTAGTGTTAGCGTACGGGTTAGGATTAGGGGACGGGTGAGGGGAAGGCTTCGGGGAAGGGTTAGGATTAGGGTTCGGGCTAGGTTTAGGGTTAGGGGACCGGGACGGTTTAGGGTCCAGGTGAGTGTAGGACAACGGTTTAGGGGGAGCGTACTTGTGAGGGCATGGGTTAGTGTTAGCTAATGGGTTAGGATTAGGGGACGGGTGATTGGAAGGCTTCGGGGAAGGGTTTGGTTTCGGGTTCGGGCTAGGGTTAGCGTTAGGGGACAGGGACGGTTTAGGATCCAGGTGAGGGTACGACAACGGTTTCGGGGGAGCGTACGTGTGAGGGCACGGGTTAGTGTTAGCGTACGGGTTAGGATTAGGGGACGGGTGAGGGGAAGGCTTCGGGGAACGGTTACCGTTCGGGCTAGCGTTAGTGTTAGGGGACGGGGACGGTTTAGCGTCCAGTTCAGGGTACGGCAACAGTTTAGGGGGAGCGTACGTGTGAGGGCACGGGTTAGTGTTAGCGTACGGGTTAGGATTAGATGACGGGTGAGGTGCAGGCTTCAGGGAAGTGTTAGTGATAGGGTTCGGGCTAGGGTTAGGGTTAGGGAATGGGGACGGTATAGGGTCCAGGTGAGGGTACGACAACGGTTTAGGGGGAGCGTACGTGTGAGGGCACGGGTTAGTGTTAGCGTACGGGTTAGGATTAGGGGACGGGTGAGGGGAAGGCTTCGGGGAAGGGTTAGGGTTAGGGTTTGGGCTAGGGTTAGGGTTAGGGGACGGGGACAGTTTAGGGTCCAGGTGAGGTTACGACAACGGATTAGGGGGAGCATACGTGTGAGTGCACGGGTGAGTGTTAGGGTACGGGTTAGGAATAGACGGGTTAGGGGAAGGCATCGTGGAAGTGTTAGGGTTAGGGTTCGTGCTACGGTTAGGGTTAGGGGACGGGGACGGTTTAGGGTCCAGGTGAGGGTACGACAATGGTTTAGGGGGAGCGTACGTGTGAGGGCATGGGTTAGTGTTAGCGTACGGGTTAGGATTAGGGGACGGGTGAGGGGAAGGCTTCGGGGAAGTGTTAGGGTTAGGGTTCGGGCTAGGTTTAGGGTTAGGGGACCGGGACGGTTTAGGGTCCAGGTGAGTGTAGGACAACGGTTTAGGGGGAGCGTACTTGTGAGGGCATGGGTTAGTGTTAGCTAAAGGGTTAGGATTAGGGGATGGGTGATTGGAAGGCTTCGGGGAAGGGTTCGGGTTCGGGTTCGGGCTAGGGTTAGGGGACGGGGACGGTTTAGGATCCAGGTGAGGGTACGACAACGGTTTCGGGGGAGCGTACGTGTGAGGGCACGGGTTAGTGTTAGCGTATGGGTTAGGATTAGGGGACGGGCGAAGGGAAGGCTTCAGGGAAGGGTTTGGGTTAGGTTTCGGGCTAGGGTTAGTGTTAGGGGACGGGGACGGTTTAGGGTCCAGGTGAGGGTATGACAACAGTTTAGGGGGAGCGTACGTGTGAGGGCACGGGTTAGTGTTAGCGTACGTGTTAGGATTAGGGGACGTGTGAGGGGAAGGCTTCGCGGAAGGGTTAGGGTTAGGGTTCGGGTTAGGGTTAGGGTTAGGGGATGGGGACGTTTTACGGTCCAGGTGAGGGTACGAGAACAGTTTAGGGGGAGAGTACGTGTGAGGGCACGGGTTAGTGTTAGCGTACGGGTTAGGATTAGGGGACGGGTGAGGGGAAGACTTAGGGGAAGTTTTAGGGTTAGGGTTCAGGCTAGCGTTAGGGTTAGGGGACGGGGACGGTTTAGGGTCCAGGTGAGGGTACGACAACGGTTTCGGGGGAGCGTACGTGGGAGGGCACGGGTTAGTGTTAGCGTACGGGTTAGGATTAGGGGACGGGTGAGGGGAATCCTTCGGGGAAGAGTTAGGTTTAGGGTTCAGGCTAGGGTTAGGGTTTGGGGACGGGGACGGTTTAGGGTCCAGGTGAGGATACGACAAAGTTTTAGGGGGAGCGTACATGTGAGGGCACGTGTTAGTGTTAGCGTACGGGTTAGGATTAGAGGACGGGTGGGGGAATGCTTTGGGGAAGGGTTAGGTTTACGGTTCGGGCTAGGGTTAGGGTTAGGGGATGGGGACGGTTTAGGGTCCAGGTGAGGGTACGACAACGGTTTAGGGGGAGCGTACATGTGAGGGCACGTGTTAGTGTTAGCGTACGGGTTAGGATTAGGGGACGGGTGAGGGGAAGGCTTCGGGGAAGGGTTAGGGTTAGGGTTCGGGCTAGGGTTAGGGTTAGGGGATGGGGACGGTTTAGTGTCCAGGTGAGGTTACGACAACGGATTAGGGGGAGCGTACGTGTGAGTGCACAGGTGAGTGTTAGTGTACGGGTTAGGAATAGACGACGGGTTAGGGGAAGGCATCGTGGAAGTGTTAGGGTTAGGGTTCGTGCTACGGTTAGGGTTAGGGGACGGGGACGGTTTAGGGTCCAGGTGAGGGTACGACAATGGTTTAGGGGGAGCGTACGTGTGAGGGCATGGGTTAGTGTTAGCGTACGGGTTAGGATTAGGGGACGGGTGAGGGGAAGGCTTCGGGGAAGGGTTAGGGTTAGGGTTCGGGCTAGGTTTAGGGTTAGGGGACGGGGACGGTTTAGGGTCCAGGTGAGTGTAGGACAACGGTTTAGGGGGAGCGTACTTGTGAGAGCATGGGTTAGTGTTAGCTAACGGGTTAGGATTAGGGGATGGGTGATTGGAAGGCTTCGGGGAAGGGTTCGGGTTCGGGTTCGGGCTAGGGTTAGGGTTAGGGGACGGGGACGGTTTAGGGTCCAGGTGAGGGTACGACAACGGTTTCGGGGGAGCGTACGTGTGAGGGCACGGGTTAGTGTTAGCGTACGGGTTAGGATTAGGGGACGGGTGAGGGCAAGGCTTTGGGGAAGGGTTAGGGTTAGGGTTCGGGCTAGGGTTAGGGTTAGGGGACGGGGACGGTTTAGGGTCCAGGTGAGGGTACGACAATGGTTTCTGGGGAGCGTACGTGTGAGGGCACGGGTTAGTGTTAGCGTACGGGTTAGGATTAGGGGACGGGTGAAGGGAAGGCTTCAGGGAAGGGTTAGGGTTAGGTTTCGGGCTAGGGTTAGTGTTAGGGGACGGGGACGGTTTAGGGTCCAGGTGAGGGTATGACAACAGTTTAGGGGGAGCGTACGTGTGAGGGCACGGGTTAGTGTTAGCGTACGTGTTAGGATTAGGGGACGTGTGAGGGGAAGGCTTCGCGGAAGGGTTAGGGTTAGGGTTCGGGTTAGGGTTAGGGTTAGGGGATGGGGACGTTTTAGGGTCCAGGTGAGGGTACGAGAACAGTTTAGGGGGAGAGTACGTGTGAGGGCACGGGTTAGTGTTAGCGTATGGGTTAGGATTAGGGGACGGGTGAGGGGAAGACTTAGGGGAAGTTTTAGGGTTAGGGTTCGGGCTAGGGTTAGGGTTAGGGGACGGGGACGGTTTAGGGTCCAGGTGAGGGTACGACAACGGTTTAGGGGGAGCGTACGTGTGAGGCCACGGGTTAGTGTTAGCGTACGGGTTAGGATTAGGGGACGGGTGAGGGGAAGGCTTCGGGGAAGGGTTAGGGTTAGGGTTCGGGCTAGGGTTAGGGTTAGGAGACGGGGAATGTTTAGGGTCCAGGTGAGGGTACGACAACGGTTTCAGGGGAGCGTACGTGTGAGGGCAGAGTTTACTGTTAGCGTACGGGTTAGGATTAGGGGACGGGTGAGGGGAAGGCTTCAGGGAAGGATTAGGGTTAGGGTTCGGGCTAGGGTTAGGGTTAGGGGACGGGGACGGTTTAGGGTCCAGGTGAGCGTACGACAACTGTTTCGGGGGAGCGTACGTGTGGGGGCATGGGTTAGGGTTAGCGTACGGGTTAGGATTAGGGGACGAGTGAGGGGAAGGCTTTGGGGAAGGGTTAGGGTTACGGTTCGGGCTAGGGTTAAGATTAGGGGACGGGGACGGTTTAGGGTCCAGGTGAGGGTACGACAACGGTTTAGGGGGAGCGTACGTGTGAGGGCACGGGTCAGTGTTAGCGTACGCTTTAGGATTAGGGGACGGGTGAAGGGAAGGCTTTGGGGAAGGGTTAGGGTTAGGGTTCGGGCTAGGGTTAGGGTTAGGGGACGGGGACGTTTTAGGGTGCAGGTGAGTGTACGACAATGGTTTAGGGGGAGGGTACGTGTGAGGGCACAGGTTAGTGTTAGCTTACGGGTTAGGATTAGGGGACGGGTGAGGGGAAGGCTTCGGGGAACGGTTAGCGTTCAGGCTACCGTTAGTGTTAGGGGACGGGGACGGTTTAGGGTCCAGGTGAGGGTATGACAACGGTTTCGGGGGAGCGTACATGTGAGGGCTCGGGTTAGTGTTAGCGTACGGGTTAGGATTAGGGGACTGGTGAGGGGAAGGCTTCTGGGAAGGGTTAGGGTTAGTGTTCGGGCTAGGGTTAGGGTTAGGGGAAGGGGACGGTTTAGGGTCCAGGTCAGGGTACGACAATGGTTTCGGGGGAGCGTACGTGTGAGGGCACGGGTTAGTGTTAGCATACGGGTTAGGATTAGGGGACGGGTGAGGGGAAGGCTTCGGTTAAGGGTTAGGGTTAGGGTTCGGGCTAGGGTTAGGGTTTGGGGACGGGGACGGGTTAGGGTCCAGGTGAGGGTACGACAACGGTTTAGGGGGAGCGTACGTGTGAGGGCACGGGTTAGTGTTTGCGTACGGGTTAGGATTAGGGGACGGCTGAGGGGAAGGGTTAGGGTTAGGGTTCGTGCTAGGGTTAGGGTTAGGGGACGGGGACGTCTTAGGATCCAGGTGAGGGTACGACACCGTTTTAGGGGGAGCGTATGTGTGTGGGCATGGGTTAGTGTTAGTGTACGGGTTAGGATTAGAGGACGGGTGAGGGGAACGCATCATGGAAGGGTTAGGTTTAGGGGACGGGGACGGTTTACAGTCCAGGTGAGTGTACGACAACGGTTTAGGGGGAGCGTACATGTGAGGGCACGGGTTAGTCTTAGCGTACGGGTTAGGATTACGGGACGGGTGAGGGGAAGGCTTCGGGGAAGGGTTAGTGTTAGGGTTCGGGCTAGGGTTAGGGTTAGGGCACGGGGACGGTTTAGGGTCCAGGTGAGTGTACGACAACGGATTAGGGGGACAGTACGTGTGAGGGCACGGTTTAGTGTTAGCGTCTGGGTTAGGATTAGGGGACGGGTGAGGGGAAGTCTTCGGGGAAGTGTTAGGGTTAGGGTTCGTGCTAGGGTTAGGGTTAGGGTTAGGGGACGGTTTAGGATCCAGGTGAGGGTACGACAAGGGTTTAGGGGTAGCGTACGTGAGAGGGCACGGCTTAGTGTTAGCGTACGGATTAGGATTATGGGAAGGGTGAGGGGAAGCCTTCGGGGAAGTGTTAGGGTTAGGGTTCGGGCTAGGGTTAGGGTTTGGGGACGGGGACGGTTTAGGGTCCAGGTCAGGGTACGGTAAGAGTTTAGGGGGAGCGTACGTGTGAGGGCACGGGTTAGTGTTAGCGTACGGTTTAGGATTAGATGACGGGTGAGGTGAAGGCTTCAGGGAAGTGTTAGGGATAGGGTTCTGGCTAGGGTTAGGGTTAGGGGATGGGGACGGTTTAGGGCCCAGGTGAGGGTACGACAACTGATTAGGGGGAGCGTAAGTGTGAGTGCACAGGTTAGTGTTAGTATACGGGTTAGGATTAGAGGACGGGTGAGGTGAAGGCATCGTGGAAGTGTTAGGGTTAGGGTTCGTGCTACGGTTAGGGTTAGGGGACGGGGAGGGTTTTGGGTCCAGGTGAGGGTACGACAACGGTTTAGGGGGAGCGTACATGTGAGGGCACGTGTTAGTTTTAGCGTAGAGGTCGGGATTAAGGTACGGGTGAGGGGAAGGCTTTGGGGAAGGGTTAGGGTTAGGGTTCGGGCTAGGGTTAGGGTTTAGGGACGGGGACGGTTTAGGGTCCAGATGAGGGTACGACAACGGTTTAGGGGGAGCGTACGTGTGAGGGCACGGGTTAGTGTTAGCGTACGGGTTAGGATTAGGGGACGGGTGAGGGGAAGGCTTGGGGAAGTGTTAGGGTTAGGGTTCGGGCTAGGGTTAGGTTTAGGGGACAGGGACGGTTTAGGGTCCAGGTGAGGGTACGACAACGATTTCGGGGGAAGCGTACGTGTGAGGGCACGGGTTAGTGTTAGCGTACGGGTTAGGATTAGGGGACGGGTGAGGGGAAGGCTTCGGGGAAGGGTTAGGGTTAGGGTTCGTGCTAGGGTTAGGGTTAGGGGACGGCGATGGTTTAGGGTCCAGGTGAGGGTACGACAACTGTTTAGGGGGAGCGTACGTGTGAGGGCACGGGTTAGTGTTAGCGTACGGGTTAGGATTAGGGGACGGGTGAGGTGAAGGCTTCAGGGAAGTCTTAGAGATAGGGTTCGGGCTAGGGTTAGGGTTAGGAGACGGGGAATGTTTAGGGTCGAGGTGAGGGTACGACAACTGTTTCGGGGGATCGTACGTGTGAGGGCACAGGTTAGTGTTACCGTACGGGTTAGGATTAGGGGACGGGTGAGGGGAAGGTTTCAGGGAAGGGTTACAGTTAGGGTTCGGGCTAGGGTTAGGTTTAGTTAACGGGGACTGTTTAGGATCCAGGTGAGTGTACGACAACGGTTTAGGGGGAGCGTACATGTGAGGGCACGGGTTAGTCTTAGCGTACGGGTTAGGATTACGGGACGGGTGAGGGGAAGGCTTCGGGGAAGGGTTAGGGTTAGGGTTCGTGCTATGGTTAGGGTTAGGGGACGGGGACGGTTTAGGGTCCAGGTGAGGGTACGACAACGGTTTAGGGGGAGCGTACGAGTGAGGGCACGGGTTAGTGTTAGCGTATGGGTTAGGATTAGGGGACGTGTGAGGGGAAGGCTTCGGGGAAGGGTTAGGGTTAGGGTTCGGGCTAGGGTTAGCGTTAGGGGACGGGGACGGTTTAGGTTCCAAGTGAGGATACGACAACGGTTTCGGGGGAGTGTACGTGTGAGGGCACGGGTTAGTCTTAGCGTACGGGTTAGGATTAGGGAACGGGTAAGGGGAAGGCTTCGGGGAAGGTTTAGGGTTAGGTTTCGGGCTAGGGTTAACGTTAGGGGACGGGGACGGTTTAGGGTCCAGGTGAGGGTACGACAACGGTTTGGGGGAGCGTACGTGTGAGGGCACGGGTTACTGTTAGCGTACGGGTTAAGATTAGGGGACAGGTGAGGTGAAGGCTTCAGGGAAGTCTTAGGGATAGGGTTCGGGCTAGGGTTAGGGTTAGGCGTTGGGGACGGTTTAGGGTCCAGGTGAGGGTACGACAACGGTTTAGGGGGAGCGTTCGTGTGAGGGCACGGGTTAGTGTTAGCGTACGGTTTAGGATTAGGGGACGGGTGAGGGGAAGGCTTCGGGGAAGGTTTAGGTTTAGGGTTCGAGCTAGGGTTAGGGTTAGGGGACGGGGACCGTTTAGGTTTCAGGTGAGGGTACGACAACGGTTTCGGGGGAGCGTACATGTGAGGGCATGGGTTAGTATTAGCGTACGGGTCAGGATTAGGGGACGGGTGAGGGGAAGGCTTCGGGGAAGTGTTAGGGTTAGGGTTAGGGCTAGGGATAGGGTTTGGGGACGGAGAAGTTTTAGGGTCCAGGTGAGGGTAGGACAACGGTTTCGGGGGAGCGTACGTGTGAGTGCACAGGTTAGTGTTAGTGTACGGGTTAGGATTAGAGGACGGGTGAGGTGAAGGCATCGTGGAAGTGTTAGGGTTAGGGTTCGTGCTACGGTTAGGGTTAGGGGACAGGGACGGTTTAGGGTCCAGGTGATGGTACGACAACGGTTTAGGGGGAGCGTATATGTGAGGGCACGGGTTAGTTTTAGCGTACAGGTCAGGATTAGGGGACGGGTGAGGGGAAGGCTTCGGGGAAGGGTTAGGGTTAGGGTTAGGGCTAGGGATAGGGTTTGGGGACGGAGAAGTTTTAGGGTCCAGGTGAGGGTAGGACAACGGTTTAGGGGGAGCGTACGTATGAGGGCACGGGTTATTGTTAGCGTATGGGTTAGGATTAGGGGACGGGTGAGGGGAAGGCTTCGGGGAAGGGTTAGGGTTACGGTTCGGGCTAGGGTTAGGGTTAGGGGACGGGGACGGTTTAGGGTCCAGGTGAGGGTACGACAACGGTTTAGGGGGAGCGTACGTGTGAGGGCACGGGTTAGTGTTAGCGTACGGGTTAGGATTAGGGGACGGGTGAGTGGAAGGCTTCTGGGAAACGTTAGGGTTAGGGTTCGTACTAGGGTTAGGGTTGGGGGACGGGGACGGTTTAGGGTGCAGGTGAGTGTACGACAACGGTATAGGGGGAGGGTACGTGTGAGGGCACGGGTTAGTGTTAGCGTACGTGTTAGGATTAGGGCAAGGGTGAGGGGAAGGCTTCGGGGAAGTTTTAGGGTTAGGGTTCGGGCTAGGGTTAGGGTTAGGTGACGGGGAAGGTTTAGGGTCCAGGTGAGGGTACGACAACGGTTTCGGGGGAGCGTATGTGTGAGGGCACGGGTTAGTGTTAGCGTACGAGTTAGGATTAGGGGACGGGTGAGGGGAATCCTTTGGGGAAGAGTTAGGTTTAGGGTTCAGGCTAGGGTTAGGGTTTGGGGACGGGGACGGTTTAGGGTCCAGGTGAGGGTACGACAAAGGTTTAGGGGGAGCGTACGTGTGAGGGCACGGGTTAGTGTTAGCGTACGGGTTAGGATTAGAGGACGGGTGGGGGAAGGCTTCAGGGAAGGGTTAGGGTTAGGGTTCGGGCTAGGGTTAGGGTTAGGGGACAGGGACGGCTTAGGGTCCAGGTGAGGGTACGCCAACGGGTTAGGGGGAGCGTACGTGTGAGGGCACGGGTTAGTGTTAGCGTACGGGTTAGGATTAGGGGACGGGTGAGTGGAATCCTTTGGGGAAGTGTTAGGGTTAGGGTTCGTGCTAGGGTTAGGGTTAGGGGACGGGGACGGTTTAGGGTCCACGTTAGGGTACGACAACGGTGTAGGGCTAGCGTACGTGTGAGGGCACGGGTTAGTGTTAGCGTACGGGTTAGGATTAGGGGACGTGTGAGGGGAAGGCTTCGGGGAAGGGTTAGGGTTAGTGTTCGGGCTAGGGTTAGCGTTAGGGGACGGGGACGGTTTAGGTTCCAGTTAAGGATACGACAACAGTTTCGGGGGAGTGTACGTGTGAGGGCACGGGTTAGTCTTAGCGTACGGGTTAGGATTAGTGGACGGGTGAGGGGAAGGCTTCGGGGAAGGGTTAGGGTTAGGGTTCGGGCTATGGTTAGGGTTAGGGGACGGGGACGGTTTAGGGTCCAGGTGAGGGTACGACAACGGTTTAGGGGGAGCGTACGTGTGAGGGCACGGGTTAGTGTTAGCGTACGGGATAAGATTAGGGGACGGGTGAGGGGAAGGCTTCGGGGAAGGGTTAGGGTTCGGGTTCGAGCTAGGGTTAGGGTTAGGGGACGGGGACGGTTTAGGGTCCAGATGAGGGTACGACAACAGTTTCGGGGGAGCGTACGTGGGAGGGCACAGGTTAGTGTTAGCGTACGGTTTAGGATTACGGGACGGGTGAGGGGAAGGCTTCGGGGAACGGTTAGCGTTCGGGCTAGCGTTAGTGTTAGGGGACGGGGACGGTTTGGGGTCCAGGTGAGGGTACGACAACGGTTTCGGGGGAGCATACGTGTGAGAGCATGGGTTAGTGTTAGCGTACGGGTTAGGATTAGGGGACGGGTGAGGGGAAGGCTTCGGGGAAAGGTTAGGGTTAGGGTTCGGGCTTGGGTTAGGGTTAGGGGATGGGGACGGTTTAGTGTCCAGGTGAGGGTACGACAACTGTTTAGGGGGAGCGTACGTGTGAGGGCATGGGTTAGTGTTAGCGTACGGTTTAGGATTAGGGGACGGGTGAGGGGAAGGCTTCGGGGAAGGGTTAGGTTTAGGGTTCGAGCTAGGGTTAGGGTTTGGGGACGGGTACGGTTTAGGGTCCAGGTCAGGGTACGGCAACAGTTTAGGGGGAGCGTACGTGTGAGGGCATGGGTTAGTGTTAGCGTACGGGTTAGGATTAGATGACGGGTGAGGTGAAGGCTTCAGGGAAGTGTTAGGGATAGGGTTCGGGCTAGGGTTAGGGTTAGGGGATGGGGACGGTATAGGGTCCAGGTGAGGGAACGACAACGGTTTCGGGGGAGCGTACCGGTGAGGGCACGGGTTAGTGTTAGCGTACGGGTTAGGATTAGGTGACGGGTGAGGGGAAGGCTTCGGGGAAGGTTTAGGGTTAGGGTTCAGGCTAGGGTTAGGGTTTGGGGACGAGGACGGTTTAGGGTCCAGGTGAGTGTACGACAACGATTTAGGAGGAGCGTACGTGTGAGGGCACGGGTTAGTGTTAGCGTACGGGTTAGGATTAGGGGACGGGTGGGGGAAGGCTTCAGGGAAGTGTTAGGGTTAAGGTTTGGGCTAGGGTTAGGGTTAGGGGAAGGGGACGGTTTAGGGTCCAAGTGAGGGTACGACAACAGTTTACGGGGAGCGTACGTGTGAGGGCACGGGTTAGTGTTAGCGTACGGGTTACGATTAGGGGACGGGTGAGGGGAAGGCTTCGGGGAAGGGTTAGGCTTAGGGTTAGGGTTTGGGCTAGGATTAGGGTTTGGGGACGGGGACGGTTTAGGGTCCAGGTGAGGGTACGACAACGGTTTAGGGGGAGCGTTCGTGTGAGGGCACAGGTTAGTGTTAGCCTACGGGTAGGAATGGGGACGTGTGAAGGGAATGCTTCAGGGGAGGGTTAGGGTTACGGTTCGGGCTAGGGTTAGAGTTAGGGGACGGGGACGGTTTAGGGTCCAGGTGAGGGTACGACAACGGTTTAGGGGGAGTGTACGTGTGAGGGCACGGGTTAGTGTTAGCGCACGGGTTAGGATTACGGGACGGGTGAGGGGAAGGCTTCGGGGAAGGGTTAGGTTTAGGGTTCGGGCTAGGGTTAGGGTTAGGGGACGGGGACAGTTTAGGGTCCAGGTGAGGGTACGACAATGGTTTCGGGGAAGCGTACGTGTGAGGGCACGGGTTAGTGTTACCATACGGGTTAGGATTAGGGGACGGGTGAGGGGAAGGCTTCTGGGAAGGGTTAGGGTTAGGGTTCGGGCTAGGGTTAGGGTTAGGGGACGGGGACGTTTTATGGTCCAGGTGAGGTTACGACAACGGATTAGGGGGAGCGTACGTGTGAGTGCATGGGTGAGTGTTAGTGTACGGGTTAGGAATAGAGGACGGGTTAGGGGAAGGCATCGTGGAAGTGTTAGGGTTAGGGTTCGTGCTACATTTAGGGTTAGGGGACGGGGACGGTTTAGGGTCCAGGTGAGGGTACGACAATGGTTTAGGGGGAGCGTACGTGTGAGGGCATGGGTTAGTGTTAGCGTACGGGTTAGGATTAAGGGACGGGTGAGGGGAAGGCTTCGGGGAAGGGTTCGGGTTCGGGTTCTGCCTAGGGTTAGGGTTAGGGGACGGGGACGGTTTAGGGTCCAGGTGATGGTACGACAATGGTTTCTGGGGAGCGTACGTGTGAGGGCACGGGTTAGTTTTAGCGTACGGGTTAGGATTAGGGGACGGGTGAAGGGAAGGCTTCAGGGAAGGGTTAGGGTTAGGTTTCGGGCTAGGGTTAGTGTTAGGTGACAGGGACGGTTTAGGGTCCAGGTGAGGGTACGACAACGGTTTAGGGGGAGTGTACGTGTGAGGGCACGGGTTAGTGTTAGCGTACGGGTTAGGATTAGGGGACGTGTAAGGGGAAGGCTTCGCGGAAGTGTTAGCGTTAGGGTTCGGGTTAGGGTTAGGTTTAGGGAACGGGGACGATTTAGGGTCCAGGTGAAGGTACGACAACGGTTTAGGGGGAGTGTACGTGTGAGGGCATGGGGTCGTATTAGCGTACGGGTTAGGATTAGGGGACGGGTGAGGGGAAGGCTTCGGGGAAGGGTTAGGTTTAGGGTTCCAGCTAGGGTTAGGGTTTGGGGACGGGGACGGTTTAGGGTCCAGTTGAGGGTACAACAACGGTTTAGGGGTAGCGTACATATGAGGGCACGGGTTAGTGTTAGCGTACGGGTTAGGATTAGGGGACGGGTGAGGGGAAGACTTAGGGGAAGTTTTAGGGTTAGGGTTCGGGCTAGGGTTAGGGTTAGGGGATGGGGACGGTTTAGGGTCCAGGTGAGGGTAGGACAACTGTTTCGGGGGAGCGTACGTGTGAGGGCACGGGTTAGTGTTAGCGTACGGGTTAGGATTAGGGGACGAGTGAGGGGAAGGCTTTGGGTAAGGGTTAGTGTTACGGTTCGGGCTAGGGTTAGGATTAGGGGACAGGGACGTTTTAAGGTCCAGGTGAGGGTACGACAACGGTTTAGGGGGAGCATACGTGTGAGGGCACGGGTTAGTGTTAGCGTACGGTTTAGGATTAGGGGACGGGTGAAGGGAAGGCTTTGGGGAAGGGTTAGGGTTAGGGTTCGGGCTAGGGTTAGGGTTAGGGGACGGGGACGTTTTAGGGTACAGGTGAGTGTACGACAATGGTTTAGGGGGAGGGTACGTGTGAGGGCACGGGTTAGTGTTAGCGTACGGGTTAGGATTAGGGGACGGGTGAGGGGAAGGCTTCGGGGAACGGTTAGCATTCAGGCTAGCGTTAGTGTTAGGGGACGGGGACGGTTTAGGGTCCAGGTGAGGGTACGACAACGGTTTCGGGGAAGTGTACTTGTGAGGGCATGGGTTAGTGTTAGCGTACGGGTTAGGATTAGGTGACGGGTTATTGGAAGGCTCGGGGAAGGGTTAGGGTTAGGGTTCGGGCTAGGGTTAGGGTTAGGGGACGGGGACGGTTTAGGGTCCAGGTGAGGGTACGACAACAGTTTCGGGGGAGCGTACGTGTGAGGACACGGGTTAGTGTTAGCGTACGGGTTAGGATTAGGGGACGGGTGAGGGGAAGGCTTCAGGGAAGGGTTAGGGTTAGGGTTCGGGCTAGGGTTAGGGTTAGGGGACGGAAATGGTTTAGAGTCCAAGTGAGTGTACGACAATGGTTTAGTGGGAGTGTACGTGTGAGGACACGGGTTAGTGTTAGTGTACGGGTTAGGATTAGGGGACGGGTGAGGGGAAGGCTTCGGGGAAGGGTTAGGGTTCGGGCTAGGTTTAGGGTTTGGGGACGGGGACGGTTTAGGGTCCAAGTGCGGGTATGACAACAGTTTAGGGGTAGCGTACGTGTGAGGGCATGGGTTAGTGTTAGCGTACGGGTTAGTATTAGGGGACGGGTGAGGGGAAGGCTTCGGGGAAGTGTTAGGGTTAGGGTTCGGGCTAGGGTTAGTGTTAGGGGACGGGGACGGTTTAGGGTCCAGGTGAGGGTACGACAACGGTTTAGGGGGAGCGTACTTGTTAGGGCATGGGTTAGTGTTAGCGTACGGGTTAGGATTAGGGGACGGGTGAGGGGAAGGCTTTGGGGAAGGGTTAGGGTTACGGTTCGGGCTAGGGTTAGGGTTAGGGGACGGGGACGGTTTAGGGTCCAGGTGAGGGTACGACAACGGTTTAGGGGGAGCGTACATGTGAGGCCACGGGTTAGTGTTAGAGTACGGGTTAGTATTAGGGGACGGGTGAGGGGAAGACGTAGGGGAAGTTTTAGGGTTAGGGTTCGGGCTAGAGTTAGGGTTAGGGGACGGGGACGGTTTAGGGTCCAGGTGAGGGTACGACAACTGTTTCGGGGGAGCGTACATGTGAGGGCACGGGTTAGTGTTAGCGTACGGGTTAGGATTAGGGGACGAGTGAGGGGAAGGCTTTGGGTAAGGGTTAGGGTTACGGTTCGGGCTAGGGTTAGGATTAGGGGACGGGGACGGTTTAGGGTCCAGGTGAGGGTACGACAACGGTTTAGGGGGAGCGTACGTGTGAGGGCACGGGTTAGTGTTAGCGTACGGTTTAGGATTAGGGGACGGGTGAGGGGAAGGCTTTGGGGAAGGGTTAGGGTTAGGGTTCGGGCTAGGGTTAGGGTTAGGGGACGGGGACCTTTTAGGGTGCAGGTGAGTGTACGACAATGGTTTAGGGGGAGGGTACGTGTGAGGGCACGGGTTAGTGTTAGCGTACGGGTTAGGATTAGGGGACGGGTGAGGGGAAGGCTTCGGGGAACGGTTAGCATTCAGGCTAGCGTTAGTGTTAGGGGACGGGGACGGTTTAGGGTCCAGGTGAGGGTACGACAACGGTTTCGGGGAAGCGTACATGTGAGGGCATGGGTTAGTGTTAGTGTATGGGTTAGGATTACGGGACGGGTGAGGGGAAGGCTTCGGGGAAGGGTTAGGGTTCGGGCTAGGTTTAGGGTTTGGGGATGGGGACGGTTTAGGGTCCAAGTGCGGGTATGACAACAGTTTAGGGCTAGCGTACGTGTGAGGGCACGGGTTAGTGTTAGCGTACGGGTTAGGATTATGGGACGGGTGAGGGGAAGGCTTCGGGGCAGGGTTAGGTTTCGGGTTCGGGCTACGGTTAGGGTTAGGGGACGGGGACGGTTTAGGGTTCAGGTGAGGGTACGACAACGGTTTACGGGGAGCGTACGTGTGAAGGCACGGGTTAGTGTTAGCGTACAAACGTTTAGGATTAGGGAACGGGTGAGGGGAAGGCTTCGGCGAAGGGTTAGTGTTAGGGTTCGGGCTAAGGTTAGGGTTAGGGGACGGGGACGGTTTAGGGTCCAGGTGAGTGTACGACAATGGTTTAGGGGGAGCGTACGTGTGACGGCATGGGTTAGTGTTAGGGTACGGGTTAGGATTAGGGGACTTGTGAGGGGAAGGTTTCGTGGAAGGGTTAGGGTTAGGGTTCGGGCTAGGGTTAGGGTTAGGGGACAGGGACGGTTTAGGATCCAGGTGAGTGTACGACAACGGTTTCGGGGGAGCGTACGTGTGAGGGCACGGGTTAGTGTTAGCGTACAGGTTAGGATTAGGGGACGGGTGAGGGGAAGGCTTCGGGGAAGTGTTAGAGTTAGGGTTCGGGCTAGGTTTAGGGTTAGGGGACGGGGACGGTTTAGGGTCCAGGTGAGTGTACGACAACGGTTTAAGGGGAGCGTACGTGTGAGGGCACGGGTTAGTGTTAGCGTACGGGTTAGGATTAGGGGACGGGTGAGGGGAAGGCTTCGGGGAAGAGTTAGGGTTAGGGTTTGGGCTAGGGTTAGGGTTAGGGGACAGGGACGGTTTAGGGTCCAGGTGTGGGTATGACAACTGTTTAGGGGGAGCGTACGTGTGAGGGCACAGGTTAGTGTTAGCGTACGGGTTAGGATTAGGGGACGGGTGAGGTGAAGGCTTCAGGGAAGTCTTAGGGATAGGGTTCGGGCTAGGGTTAGGGTTAGGGGTTGGGGACGGTTTAGGGTCCAGGTGAGGGTACGACAACGGTTTAGGGGGATCGTTCGTGTGAGGGCACGGGTTAGTGTTAGCGTATGGTTTAGGATTAGGGGACGGGTGAGGGGAAGGCTTCGGGGAAGGTTTAGGTTTAGGGTTCGAGCTAGGGTTAGGGTTAGGGGACGGGGACCGTTTAGGTTTCAAGTGAGGGTACGACAACGGTTTCGGGGGAGCGTACATGTGAGGGCATGGGTTAGTTTTAGCGTACGGGTCAGAATTAGGGGACGGGTGAGGGGAAGGCTTCGGGGAAGGGTTAGGGTTAGGGTTAGGGCTAGGAATAGGGTTTGGGGACGGAGAAGTTTTAGGGTCCAGGTGAAGGTAGGACAGCAGTTTCGGGGGAGCGTACGTGTGAGTGCACAGGACAGTGTTAGTGTACGGGTTAGGATTAGAGGACGGGTGAGGTGAAGGCATCGTGGAAGTGTTAGGGTTAGGGTTCGTGCTATGGTTAGGGTTAGGGGACGGGGACGGTTTAGGGTCCAGGTGATGGTACGACAACGGTTTAGGGGGAGCGTACATGTGAGGGCACGGGTTAGTTTTAGCGTACAGGCCAGGATTAGGGGACGGGTGAGGGGAAGGCTTTGGGGAAGGGTTAGGGTTAGGGTTCGGGCTAGAGTTAGGGTTAGGGGACGGGGACGGTTTAGGGTCCACGTGAGGGTACGACAACGGTTTCGGGGGAGCGTACATGTGAGGGCACGGGTTAGTGTTAGCGAACGGTTTAGGATTAGGGGATGTGTGAGGGGAAGGCTTCGGGGAAGGGTTAGGGTTAGGGTTCGGGCTAGGGTTCGGGTTAGGGTACAGGGACGGTTTAGGGTCCAGGTGAGGGTACGACAATGGTTTCAGGGGAGCGTACGTGTGAGGACACGGATTAGTGTTAGCGTACGGTTTAGATTTAGGGGACGGGTGCGGGGAAGGCTTTGGGGAAGGGTTAGGGTTACGGTTCGGGCTAGGGTTAGGGTTAGGGCAAGGGGACGGTTTAGGGTCCAGGTGCGGGTACGACAACGGATTAGGGGGACCGTACGTGTGAGGGCATGGTTTAGTGTTAGCCTCCGGGTTAGGATTAGGGGACGGGTGAGGGGAAGGCTTCGGGGAAGTGTTAGGGTTAGGGTTCGGGCTAGGGTTAGGGTTAGGGGACGGGGACGGTTTAGGGCCCAGGTGAGGTTACGACAACGGATTAGGGGGAGCGTACGTGTGAGTGCACGGGTGAGTGTTAGTTTACGGGTTAGGAATAGAGGACGGGTGAGGGGAAGGCATCGTGGAAGTGTTAGGGTTAGGGTTCGTGCTACGTTTAGGGTTAGGGGACGGGGACGGTTTTGGGTCCAGGTGAGGGTACGACAATGGTTTAGGGGGAGCGTACGTGTGAGGGCATGGGTTAGTGTTAGCTAACGGGTTAGGATTAGGGGATGGGTGATTGGAAGTCTTCGGGGAAGGGTTCGGGTTCGGGTTCTGCCTAGGGTTAGGGTTAGGGGACGGGGACGGTTTAGGGTCCAGGTGATGGTATGACAATGGTTTCTGGGGAGCGTACGTGTGAGGGCACGGGTTAGTGTTAGCGTACGGGTTAGGATTAGGTGACGGGTGAGGGTAAGACTTAGGGGAAGTTTTAGTGTTAGGGTTCGGGCTAGGGTTAGGGTTAGGGGACGGGGACGGTTTAGGGTCCAGGTGAGGGTACGACAATGGTTTAGGGGGAGCGTACGTGTGAGGCCACGGGTTAGTGTTAGCGTACGTGTTAGGATTAGGGGACGGGTGAGGGGAAGGCTTCGGGGAAGGGTTAGGGTTAGGGTTCGGGCTAGGGTTAGGGTTAGGAGACGGGGAATGTTTAGGGTCCAGGTGAGGGTACGACAACGGTTTCAGGGGAGCGTACGTGTGAGGGCAGAGGTTAGTGTTAGCGTACGGGTTAGGATTAGGGGACGGGTGAGGGGAAGGCTTCGGGGAAGGGTTACGGTTCGGGTTCGGGCTAGGGTTAGGGTTAGGGGACGGGGACGGTTTAGGGTCCAGGAGAGGGTACGACAACGGTTTCGGGGGAGCGTACGTGTGAGGGCACGGGTTAGTGTTAGCGTACGGGTTAGGATTAGGGGACGGGTGAGGGGAGGGCTTCGGGGAAGGTTTAGGTTTAGGGTTCGAGCTAGGGTTAGGGTTAGGGGACGGGGACCGTTTAGGTTTCAGGTGAGGGTACGACAACGGTTTCGGGGGAGCGTACATGTGAGAGCATGGGTTAGTTTTAGCGTACGGGTCAGAATTAGGGGACGGGTGAGGGGAAGGCTTCGGGGAAGGGTTAGGGTTAGGGTTAGGGCTAGGGATAGGGTTTGGGGACGGAGAAGTTTTAGGGTCCAGGTGAGGGTAGGACAGCAGTTTCGGGGGAGCGTACGTGTGAGTGCACAGGACAGTGTTAGTGTACGGGTTAGGATTAGAGGACGGGTGAGGTGAAGGCATCGTGGAAGTGTTAGGGTTAGGGTTCGTGCTACGGTTAGGGTTAGGGGACGGGGACGGTTTAGGGT
This sequence comes from Orcinus orca, assembly GCF_937001465.1. NCBI lineage: Eukaryota > Metazoa > Chordata > Mammalia > Artiodactyla > Delphinidae > Orcinus > Orcinus orca. The sequence goes on along the minus strand of NC_064565.1, from coordinate 778,644 downwards.
CCAGGTGATGGTACGACAACGGTTTAGGGGGAGCGTACATGTGAGGGCACGGGTTAGTTTTAGCGTACAGGTCAGGATTAGGGGACGGGTGAAGGGAAGGCTTTGGGGAAGGGTTAGGGTTAGGGTTCGGGCTAGAGTTAGGGTTAGGGGACGGGGACGGTTTAGGGTCCACGTGAGGGTACGACAACGGTTTCGGGGGAGCGTACATGTGAGGGCACGGGTTAGTGTTAGCGAACGGTTTAGGATTAGGGGATGTGTGAGGGGAAGGCTTCGGGGAAGGGTTAGGGTTAGGGTTCGGGCTAGGGTTCGGGTTAGGGGACAGGGACGGTTTAGGGTCCAGGTGAGGGTACGACAATGGTTTCAGGGGAGCGTACGTGTGAGGACAGGGATTAGTGTTAGCGTACGGTTTAGATTTAGGGGACGGGTGCGGGGAAGGCTTTGGGGAAGGGTTAGGGTTACTGTTCGGGCTAGGGTTAGGGTTAGGGCAAGGGGACGGTTTAGGGTCCAGGTGAGGGTACGACAACGGATTAGGGGGACCGTAAGTGTGAGGGCATGGTTTAGTGTTAGCCTCCGGGTTAGGATTAGGGGAAGGGTGAGGGGAAGGCTTCGGGGAAGTGTTAGGGTTAGGGTTCGGGCTAGGGTTAGGGTTAGGGGACGGGGACGGTTTAGGGCCAAGGTGAGGTTACGACAACGGATTAGGGGGAGCGTACGTGTGAGTGCACGGGTGAGTGTTAGTTTACGGGTTAGGAATAGAGGACGGGTGAGGGGAAGGCATCATGGAAGTGTTAGGGTTAGGGTTCGTGCTACGTTTAGGGTTAGGGGACGGGGACGGTTTAGGGTCCAGGTGAGGGTACGACAATGGTTTAGGGGGACCGTACATGTGAGGGCATGGGTTAGTGTTAGCGTACGGTTTAGGATTAGGGGACGTGTGAGGGGAAGGCTTCGGGGAAGGGTTAGGGTTAGGGTTCGGGCTAGGTTTAGGGTTAGGGGACGGGCACGGTTTAGGGTCCAGGTGAGTGTAGGACAACGGTTTAGGAGGAGCGTACTTGTGAGGGCATGGGTTAGTGTTAGCTAACGGGTTAGGATTAGGGGATGGGTGATTGGAAGTCTTCGGGGAAGGGTTCGGGTTCGGGTTCTGCCTAGGGTTAGGGTTAGGGGACGGGGACGGTTTAGGTTCCAGGTGATGGTATGACAATGGTTTCTGGGGAGCGTACGTGTGAGGGCACGGGTTAGTGTTAGCGTACGGGTTAGGATTAGGGGACGGGTGAGGGTAAGACTTAGGAGAAGTTTTAGTGTTAGGGTTCGGGCTAGGGTTAGGGTTAGGGGACGGGGACGGTTTAGGGTCCAGGTGAGGGTACGACAATGGTTTAGGGGGAGCGTACGTGTGAGGCCACGGGTTAGTGTTAGCGTACGTGTTAGGATTAGGGGACGGGTGAGGGGAAGGCTTCGGGGAAGGGTTAGGGTTAGGGTTCGGGCTAGGGTTAGGGTTAGGAGACGGGGAATGTTTAGGGTCCAGGTGAGGGTACGACAACGGTTTCAAGGGAGCGTACGTGTGAGGGCAGAGGTTAGTGTTAGCATACGGGTTAGGATTAGGGGACGGGTGAGGGGAAGGCTTCGGGGAAGGGTTACGGTTCGGATTCGGGCTAGGGTTAGGGTTAGGGGACGGGGACGGTTTAGGGTCCAGGAGAGGGTACGACAACGGTTTCGGGGGAGCGTACGTGTGAGGGCACGGGTTAGTGTTAGCGTACGGGTTAGGATTACGGGACGGGTGAGGGGAAGGCTTCGGGGAAGGGTTAGGGTTAGGGTTCGGGCTAGGGTTAGGGTTAGGGGACAGGACGGTTTAGGGTTCAGGTGAGTGTACGACAATGGTTTAGGGGGAGCGTACGTGTGAGGGCACGGGTTAGGGTTAGCGTATGGGTTAGGATTAGGGGACGGGTGAGGGGAAGGCTTCGGGGAAGGGTTAGGGTTCGGGTTCGGGCTAGGATTAGGGTTTGGGGACGGGGACGGTTTAGGGTCCAGGTGAGGGTACGACAACGGTTTAGGGGGAGCGTTCGTGTGAGGGCACGGGTTAGTGTTAGCGTACGGGTTAGGATTAGGGGACGGGTGAAGGGAGTGCTTCAGGGGAGGGTTAGGGTTACGGTTCGGGCTAGGGTTAGGGTTAGGGGACGGGGACGGTTTAGGGTCCAGGTGAGTATACGACAACGGTTTAGGGGGAGCGTACGTGTGAGGGCACGGGTTAGTGTTAGCGCACGGGTTAAGGTTACGGGACGAGTGAGGGGAAGGTTTCGGGGAAGGGTTAGGGTTAGGGTTCGGGCTAGGGTTAGGGTTAGGGGACGGGACGGTTTAGGGTTCAGGTGAGTGTACGACAATGGTTTAGGGGGAGCGTACGTGTGAGGGCACGGTTTAGTGTTAGCCTACGGGTTAGGATTAGGGGACGGGTGAGGGGAAGGCTTCGGGGAAGGGTTAGGGTTAGTGTTCGGGCTAGGGTTAGGGTTAGGGGACGGGGACGGTTTAGGGTCCAGGTGAGTGTACGACAACGGTTTAGGGGGAGCGTACTTGTGAGGGCATGGGTTAGTGTTAGCGTACGTGTTAGGATTAGGGGACGGGTGATTGGAAGGCTTTGGGAAAGGGTTAGGTTTAGGGTTCGGGCTAGGGTTAGGGTTAGGGGACGGGGACGGTTTAGGGTCCAGGTGAGGGTACGACAAAGATTTCGGGGGAGCGTACGTGTGAGGGCACGGGTTAGTGTTAGCGTACGGGTCAGGATTATGGGACGGGTGACGGGAAGGCTTCGGGGAAGGGTTAGGGTTAGAGTTCGGTCTAGGGTTAGGGTTAGGGGACGGGGACTGTTTAGGGTCCAGGTGAGGGTACGACAACGGTTTCGGGGGAGCGTACGTGTGACGGCACGGGTTAGTGTTAGCGTACGGGTTAGGATTAGGGGACGGGTGAAGGGAAGGCTTCAGGGAAGTGTTAGGATTAGTGTTCGGGCTAGGGTTAGGGTTAGGGGACGGGGACGGCTTAGGATCCAGGTGAGGGTACGACAACGGTTTAGGGGGAGCGTACGTGTGAGGGCATGGGTTAGTGTTAGCGTAAGGGTTAGGATTAGGGGACGGGTGAGGGGAAGGCTTCGGGGAAGGGTTAGGGTTAGGGTTCGGGCTAGGTTTAGGGTTAGGGGACGGGCACGGTTTAGGGTCCAGGTAAGTGTAGGACAACGGTTTAGGGGGAGCGTACTTGTGAGGGCATGGTTTAGTGTTAGCTAACGGGTTAGGATTAGGGGATGGGTGATTGGAAGGCTTCGGGGAAGGGTTCGGGTTCGGGTTCCGCCTAGGGTTAGGGTTAGGGGACGGGGACGGTTTAGGGTCCAGGTGATGGTACGACAATGGTTTCTGGGGAGCGTACGTGTGAGGGCACGGGTTAGTGTTAGCATACGGGTTAGGATTAGGGGACGGGTGAAGGGAAGGCTTCAGGGAAGGGTTAGGGTTAGGTTAAGGGCTAGGGTTAGTGTTAGGGGACAGGGACGGTTTAGGGTCCAGGTGAGGGTATGACAACGGTTTAGGGGGAGCGTACGTGTGAGGGCATGGGTTAGTGTTAGCGTACGGGTTAGGATTAGGGGACGTGTGAGGGGAAGGCTTCGCGGAAGGGTTAGGGTTAGGGTTCGGGTTAGGGATAGGGTTAGGGGATGGGGACGTTTTAGGGTCCAGGTGAGGGTACGAGAACAGTTTAGGGGGAGAGTACGTGTAAGGGCACGGGTTAGTGTTAGCGTACGGGTTAGGATTAGGGGACGGGTGAGGGGAAGACTTAGGGGAAGTTTTAGTGTTAGGGTTCGGGCTAGGGTTAGGGTTAGGGGACGGGGACGTTTTAGGGTCCAGGTGAGGGTACGACAACGGTTTAGGGGGAGCGTACGTGTGAGGCCACGGGTTAGTGTTAGCGTACGGGTTAGGATTAGGGGACGGGTGAGGGGAAGGCTTCGGGGAAGGGTTAGGGTTAGGGTTCGGGCTAGGGTTAGGGTTAGGAGACGGGGAATGTTTAGGGTCCAGGTGAGGGTACGACAATGGTTTCAGGGGAGCGTACGTGTGAGGGCAGAGGTTAGTGTTAGCGTACGGGTTAGGATTAGGGTACGGGTGAGGGGAAGGCTTCGGGGAAGGGTTACGGTTCGGGTTCGGGCTAGGGTTAGGGTTAGGGGACGGGGACGGTTTAGGGTCCAGGAGAGGGTACGACAACGGTTTCGGGGGAGCGTACATGTGAGGGCATGGGTTAGTGTTAGCGTACGGGTTAGGATTAGGGGACGGGTGAGGGGAGGGCTTCGGAGAAGGGTTAGGGTTAGGGTTCGGGCTAGGGTTAGGGTTTGGGGACGGGGACGGTTTAGGGTCCAGTTGAGGGTACAACAACGGTTTAGGGGGAGCGTACATATGAGGGCACGGGTTAGTGTTAGCGTACGGGTTAGGATTAGGGGACGGGTGAGGGGAAGGCTTCGGGGAAGGGTTAGGGTTAGGGTTCGGGCTAGGGTTAGGGTTAGGGGACGGGGACGGTTTAGGGTCCAGGTGAGGGAACGACAACGGTTTCGGGGGAGCGTACGTGTGAGGGCACGGGTTAGTGTTAGCGTACTGGTTAGGATTAGGGGACGGGTGAGTGGAAGGCTTCGGGGAAGGGTTAGGGTTAGAGTTCGGGCTAGGGTTAGGGTTGGGGACGGGGACGGTTTAGGGTCCAGATGAGGGTACGACAACGGTTTAGGGGGATCGTTCGTGTGAGGGCACGGGTTAGTGTTAGCGTATGGTTTAGGATTAGGGGACGGGTGAGGGGAAGGCTTCGGGGAAGGTTTAGGTTTAGGGTTCGAGCTAGGGTTAGGGTTAGGGGACGGGGACCGTTTAGGTTTCAAGTGAGGGTACGACAACGGTTTCGGGGGAGCGTACATGTGAGGGCATGGGTTAGTTTTAGCGTACGGGTCAGAATTAGGGGACGGGTGAGGGGAAGGCTTCGGGGAAGGGTTAGGGTTAGGGTTAGGGCTAGGAATAGGGTTTGGGGACGGAGAAGTTTTAGGGTCCAGGTGAAGGTAGGACAGCAGTTTCGGGGGAGCGTACGTGTGAGTGCACAGGACAGTGTTAGTGTACGGGTTAGGATTAGAGGACGGGTGAGGTGAAGGCATCGTGGAAGTGTTAGGGTTAGGGTTCGTGCTATGGTTAGGGTTAGGGGACGGGGACGGTTTAGGGTCCAGGTGATGGTACGACAACGGTTTAGGGGGAGCGTACATGTGAGGGCACGGGTTAGTTTTAGCGTACAGGCCAGGATTAGGGGACGGGTGAGGGGAAGGCTTTGGGGAAGGGTTAGGGTTAGGGTTCGGGCTAGAGTTAGGGTTAGGGGACGGGGACGGTTTAGGGTCCACGTGAGGGTACGACAACGGTTTCGGGGGAGCGTACATGTGAGGGCACGGGTTAGTGTTAGCGAACGGTTTAGGATTAGGGGATGTGTGAGGGGAAGGCTTCGGGGAAGGGTTAGGGTTAGGGTTCGGGCTAGGGTTCGGGTTAGGGTACAGGGACGGTTTAGGGTCCAGGTGAGGGTACGACAATGGTTTCAGGGGAGCGTACGTGTGAGGACACGGATTAGTGTTAGCGTACGGTTTAGATTTAGGGGACGGGTGCGGGGAAGGCTTTGGGGAAGGGTTAGGGTTACGGTTCGGGCTAGGGTTAGGGTTAGGGCAAGGGGACGGTTTAGGGTCCAGGTGCGGGTACGACAACGGATTAGGGGGACCGTACGTGTGAGGGCATGGTTTAGTGTTAGCCTCCGGGTTAGGATTAGGGGACGGGTGAGGGGAAGGCTTCGGGGAAGTGTTAGGGTTAGGGTTCGGGCTAGGGTTAGGGTTAGGGGACGGGGACGGTTTAGGGCCCAGGTGAGGTTACGACAACGGATTAGGGGGAGCGTACGTGTGAGTGCACGGGTGAGTGTTAGTTTACGGGTTAGGAATAGAGGACGGGTGAGGGGAAGGCATCGTGGAAGTGTTAGGGTTAGGGTTCGTGCTACGTTTAGGGTTAGGGGACGGGGACGGTTTTGGGTCCAGGTGAGGGTACGACAATGGTTTAGGGGGAGCGTACGTGTGAGGGCATGGGTTAGTGTTAGCTAACGGGTTAGGATTAGGGGATGGGTGATTGGAAGTCTTCGGGGAAGGGTTCGGGTTCGGGTTCTGCCTAGGGTTAGGGTTAGGGGACGGGGACGGTTTAGGGTCCAGGTGATGGTATGACAATGGTTTCTGGGGAGCGTACGTGTGAGGGCACGGGTTAGTGTTAGCGTACGGGTTAGGATTAGGTGACGGGTGAGGGTAAGACTTAGGGGAAGTTTTAGTGTTAGGGTTCGGGCTAGGGTTAGGGTTAGGGGACGGGGACGGTTTAGGGTCCAGGTGAGGGTACGACAATGGTTTAGGGGGAGCGTACGTGTGAGGCCACGGGTTAGTGTTAGCGTACGTGTTAGGATTAGGGGACGGGTGAGGGGAAGGCTTCGGGGAAGGGTTAGGGTTAGGGTTCGGGCTAGGGTTAGGGTTAGGAGACGGGGAATGTTTAGGGTCCAGGTGAGGGTACGACAACGGTTTCAGGGGAGCGTACGTGTGAGGGCAGAGGTTAGTGTTAGCGTACGGGTTAGGATTAGGGGACGGGTGAGGGGAAGGCTTCGGGGAAGGGTTACGGTTCGGGTTCGGGCTAGGGTTAGGGTTAGGGGACGGGGACGGTTTAGGGTCCAGGAGAGGGTACGACAACGGTTTCGGGGGAGCGTACGTGTGAGGGCACGGGTTAGTGTTAGCGTACGGGTTAGGATTAGGGGACGGGTGAGGGGAGGGCTTCGGGGAAGGTTTAGGTTTAGGGTTCGAGCTAGGGTTAGGGTTAGGGGACGGGGACCGTTTAGGTTTCAGGTGAGGGTACGACAACGGTTTCGGGGGAGCGTACATGTGAGAGCATGGGTTAGTTTTAGCGTACGGGTCAGAATTAGGGGACGGGTGAGGGGAAGGCTTCGGGGAAGGGTTAGGGTTAGGGTTAGGGCTAGGGATAGGGTTTGGGGACGGAGAAGTTTTAGGGTCCAGGTGAGGGTAGGACAGCAGTTTCGGGGGAGCGTACGTGTGAGTGCACAGGACAGTGTTAGTGTACGGGTTAGGATTAGAGGACGGGTGAGGTGAAGGCATCGTGGAAGTGTTAGGGTTAGGGTTCGTGCTACGGTTAGGGTTAGGGGACGGGGACGGTTTAGGGTCCAGGTGATGGTACGACAACGGTTTAGGGGGAGCGTACATGTGAGGGCACGGGTTAGTTTTAGCGTACAGGTCAGGATTAGGGGACGGGTGAAGGGAAGGCTTTGGGGAAGGGTTAGGGTTAGGGTTCGGGCTAGAGTTAGGGTTAGGGGACGGGGACGGTTTAGGGTCCACGTGAGGGTACGACAACGGTTTCGGGGGAGCGTACATGTGAGGGCACGGGTTAGTGTTAGCGAACGGTTTAGGATTAGGGGATGTGTGAGGGGAAGGCTTCGGGGAAGGGTTAGGGTTAGGGTTCGGGCTAGGGTTCGGGTTAGGGGACAGGGACGGTTTAGGGTCCAGGTGAGGGTACGACAATGGTTTCAGGGGAGCGTACGTGTGAGGACAGGGATTAGTGTTAGCGTACGGTTTAGATTTAGGGGACGGGTGCGGGGAAGGCTTTGGGGAAGGGTTAGGGTTACTGTTCGGGCTAGGGTTAGGGTTAGGGCAAGGGGACGGTTTAGGGTCCAGGTGAGGGTACGACAACGGATTAGGGGGACCGTAAGTGTGAGGGCATGGTTTAGTGTTAGCCTCCGGGTTAGGATTAGGGGAAGGGTGAGGGGAAGGCTTCGGGGAAGTGTTAGGGTTAGGGTTCGGGCTAGGGTTAGGGTTAGGGGACGGGGACGGTTTAGGGCCAAGGTGAGGTTACGACAACGGATTAGGGGGAGCGTACGTGTGAGTGCACGGGTGAGTGTTAGTTTACGGGTTAGGAATAGAGGACGGGTGAGGGGAAGGCATCATGGAAGTGTTAGGGTTAGGGTTCGTGCTACGTTTAGGGTTAGGGGACGGGGACGGTTTAGGGTCCAGGTGAGGGTACGACAATGGTTTAGGGGGACCGTACATGTGAGGGCATGGGTTAGTGTTAGCGTACGGTTTAGGATTAGGGGACGTGTGAGGGGAAGGCTTCGGGGAAGGGTTAGGGTTAGGGTTCGGGCTAGGTTTAGGGTTAGGGGACGGGCACGGTTTAGGGTCCAGGTGAGTGTAGGACAACGGTTTAGGAGGAGCGTACTTGTGAGGGCATGGGTTAGTGTTAGCTAACGGGTTAGGATTAGGGGATGGGTGATTGGAAGTCTTCGGGGAAGGGTTCGGGTTCGGGTTCTGCCTAGGGTTAGGGTTAGGGGACGGGGACGGTTTAGGTTCCAGGTGATGGTATGACAATGGTTTCTGGGGAGCGTACGTGTGAGGGCACGGGTTAGTGTTAGCGTACGGGTTAGGATTAGGGGACGGGTGAGGGTAAGACTTAGGAGAAGTTTTAGTGTTAGGGTTCGGGCTAGGGTTAGGGTTAGGGGACGGGGACGGTTTAGGGTCCAGGTGAGGGTACGACAATGGTTTAGGGGGAGCGTACGTGTGAGGCCACGGGTTAGTGTTAGCGTACGTGTTAGGATTAGGGGACGGGTGAGGGGAAGGCTTCGGGGAAGGGTTAGGGTTAGGGTTCGGGCTAGGGTTAGGGTTAGGAGACGGGGAATGTTTAGGGTCCAGGTGAGGGTACGACAACGGTTTCAAGGGAGCGTACGTGTGAGGGCAGAGGTTAGTGTTAGCATACGGGTTAGGATTAGGGGACGGGTGAGGGGAAGGCTTCGGGGAAGGGTTACGGTTCGGATTCGGGCTAGGGTTAGGGTTAGGGGACGGGGACGGTTTAGGGTCCAGGAGAGGGTACGACAACGGTTTCGGGGGAGCGTACGTGTGAGGGCACGGGTTAGTGTTAGCGTACGGGTTAGGATTACGGGACGGGTGAGGGGAAGGCTTCGGGGAAGGGTTAGGGTTAGGGTTCGGGCTAGGGTTAGGGTTAGGGGACAGGACGGTTTAGGGTTCAGGTGAGTGTACGACAATGGTTTAGGGGGAGCGTACGTGTGAGGGCACGGGTTAGGGTTAGCGTATGGGTTAGGATTAGGGGACGGGTGAGGGGAAGGCTTCGGGGAAGGGTTAGGGTTCGGGTTCGGGCTAGGATTAGGGTTTGGGGACGGGGACGGTTTAGGGTCCAGGTGAGGGTACGACAACGGTTTAGGGGGAGCGTTCGTGTGAGGGCACGGGTTAGTGTTAGCGTACGGGTTAGGATTAGGGGACGGGTGAAGGGAGTGCTTCAGGGGAGGGTTAGGGTTACGGTTCGGGCTAGGGTTAGGGTTAGGGGACGGGGACGGTTTAGGGTCCAGGTGAGTATACGACAACGGTTTAGGGGGAGCGTACGTGTGAGGGCACGGGTTAGTGTTAGCGCACGGGTTAAGGTTACGGGACGAGTGAGGGGAAGGTTTCGGGGAAGGGTTAGGGTTAGGGTTCGGGCTAGGGTTAGGGTTAGGGGACGGGACGGTTTAGGGTTCAGGTGAGTGTACGACAATGGTTTAGGGGGAGCGTACGTGTGAGGGCACGGTTTAGTGTTAGCCTACGGGTTAGGATTAGGGGACGGGTGAGGGGAAGGCTTCGGGGAAGGGTTAGGGTTAGTGTTCGGGCTAGGGTTAGGGTTAGGGGACGGGGACGGTTTAGGGTCCAGGTGAGTGTACGACAACGGTTTAGGGGGAGCGTACTTGTGAGGGCATGGGTTAGTGTTAGCGTACGTGTTAGGATTAGGGGACGGGTGATTGGAAGGCTTTGGGAAAGGGTTAGGTTTAGGGTTCGGGCTAGGGTTAGGGTTAGGGGACGGGGACGGTTTAGGGTCCAGGTGAGGGTACGACAAAGATTTCGGGGGAGCGTACGTGTGAGGGCACGGGTTAGTGTTAGCGTACGGGTCAGGATTATGGGACGGGTGACGGGAAGGCTTCGGGGAAGGGTTAGGGTTAGAGTTCGGTCTAGGGTTAGGGTTAGGGGACGGGGACTGTTTAGGGTCCAGGTGAGGGTACGACAACGGTTTCGGGGGAGCGTACGTGTGACGGCACGGGTTAGTGTTAGCGTACGGGTTAGGATTAGGGGACGGGTGAAGGGAAGGCTTCAGGGAAGTGTTAGGATTAGTGTTCGGGCTAGGGTTAGGGTTAGGGGACGGGGACGGCTTAGGATCCAGGTGAGGGTACGACAACGGTTTAGGGGGAGCGTACGTGTGAGGGCATGGGTTAGTGTTAGCGTAAGGGTTAGGATTAGGGGACGGGTGAGGGGAAGGCTTCGGGGAAGGGTTAGGGTTAGGGTTCGGGCTAGGTTTAGGGTTAGGGGACGGGCACGGTTTAGGGTCCAGGTAAGTGTAGGACAACGGTTTAGGGGGAGCGTACTTGTGAGGGCATGGTTTAGTGTTAGCTAACGGGTTAGGATTAGGGGATGGGTGATTGGAAGGCTTCGGGGAAGGGTTCGGGTTCGGGTTCCGCCTAGGGTTAGGGTTAGGGGACGGGGACGGTTTAGGGTCCAGGTGATGGTACGACAATGGTTTCTGGGGAGCGTACGTGTGAGGGCACGGGTTAGTGTTAGCATACGGGTTAGGATTAGGGGACGGGTGAAGGGAAGGCTTCAGGGAAGGGTTAGGGTTAGGTTAAGGGCTAGGGTTAGTGTTAGGGGACAGGGACGGTTTAGGGTCCAGGTGAGGGTATGACAACGGTTTAGGGGGAGCGTACGTGTGAGGGCATGGGTTAGTGTTAGCGTACGGGTTAGGATTAGGGGACGTGTGAGGGGAAGGCTTCGCGGAAGGGTTAGGGTTAGGGTTCGGGTTAGGGATAGGGTTAGGGGATGGGGACGTTTTAGGGTCCAGGTGAGGGTACGAGAACAGTTTAGGGGGAGAGTACGTGTAAGGGCACGGGTTAGTGTTAGCGTACGGGTTAGGATTAGGGGACGGGTGAGGGGAAGACTTAGGGGAAGTTTTAGTGTTAGGGTTCGGGCTAGGGTTAGGGTTAGGGGACGGGGACGTTTTAGGGTCCAGGTGAGGGTACGACAACGGTTTAGGGGGAGCGTACGTGTGAGGCCACGGGTTAGTGTTAGCGTACGGGTTAGGATTAGGGGACGGGTGAGGGGAAGGCTTCGGGGAAGGGTTAGGGTTAGGGTTCGGGCTAGGGTTAGGGTTAGGAGACGGGGAATGTTTAGGGTCCAGGTGAGGGTACGACAATGGTTTCAGGGGAGCGTACGTGTGAGGGCAGAGGTTAGTGTTAGCGTACGGGTTAGGATTAGGGTACGGGTGAGGGGAAGGCTTCGGGGAAGGGTTACGGTTCGGGTTCGGGCTAGGGTTAGGGTTAGGGGACGGGGACGGTTTAGGGTCCAGGAGAGGGTACGACAACGGTTTCGGGGGAGCGTACATGTGAGGGCACGGGTCAGGGTTAGCGTACGGTTTAGGATTAGGGGACGGGTGAAGGGAAGGCTTTGGGGAAGGGTTAGGGTTAGGGTTTGGGCTAGGGTTAGGGTTAGGGGACGGGGACGTTTTAGGGTGCAGGTGAGTGTACGACAATGGTTTAGGGGGAGGGTACGTGTGAGGGCACAGGTTAGTGTTAGCTTACGGGTTATGATTAGGGGACGGGTGAGGGGAAGGCTTCGGGGAACGGTTAGCGTTCAGGCTACCGTTAGTGTTAGGGGACGGGGACGGTTTAGGGTCCAGGTGAGGTTACGACAACGGTTTCGGGGGAGCGTACATGTGAGGGCTCGGGTTAGTGTTAGCGTACGGGTTAGGATTAGGGGACTGGTGAGGGGAAGGCTTCTGGGAAGGGTTAGGGTTAGGGTTCGGGCTAGGGTTAGGGTTAGGGGAAGGGGACGGTTTAGGGTCCAGGTCAGGGTACGACAACGGTTTCGGGGGAGCGTACGTGTGAGGGCATGGGTTAGTGTTAGCATACGGGTTAGGATTAGGGGACGGGTGAGGGGAAGGCTTCGGTTAAGGGTTAGGGTTAGGGTTCGGGCTAGGGTTAGGGTTTGGGGACGGGGACGGGTTAGGGTCCAGGTGAGGGTACGACAACGGTTTAGGGGGAGCGTACGTGTGAGGGCACGGGTTAGTGTTTGCGTACGGGTTAGGATTAGGGGACGGCTGAGGGGAAGGGTTAGGGTTAGGGTTCGTGCTAGGGTTAGGGTTAGGGGACGGGAACGTCTTAGGATCCAGGTGAGGGTACGACACCGTTTTAGGGGGAGCGTATGTGTGTGGGCATGGGTTAGTGTTAGTGTACGGGTTAGGATTAGAGGACGGGTGAGGGGAACGCATCATGGAAGTGTTAGGTTTAGGGGACGGGGACGGTTTACAGTCCAGGTGAGTGTACGACAACGGTTTAGGGGGAGCGTACTTGTGAGGGCATGGGTTAGTGTTAGCGTAGGTGTTACGATTAGGGGACGGGTGATTGGAAGGCTTCGGGGAAGGGTTAGGGTTAGGGTTCGGGCTAGGGTTAGGGTTAGGGGATGGGGACGGTTTAGGGTCCAGGTGAGGGTATGACAACGGTTTAGGGGGAGCGTACGTGTGAGGGCACGGGTTAGTGTTAGCGTACGGGTTAGGATTAGGGGACGTGTGAGGGGAAGGCTTCGCGGAAGGGTTAGGGTTAGGGTTCGGGTTAGGGATAGGGTTAGGGGATGGGGACGTTTTAGGGTCCAGGTGAGGGTACGAGAACAGTTTAGGGGGAGAGTACGTGTAAGGGCACGGGTTAGTGTTAGCGTACGGGTTAGGATTAGGGGACGGGTGAGGGGAAGACTTAGGGGAAGTTTTAGTGTTAGGGTTCGGGCTAGGGTTAGGGTTAGGGGACGGGGACGTTTTAGGGTCCAGGTGAGGGTACGACAACGGTTTAGGGGGAGCGTACGTGTGAGGCCACGGGTTAGTGTTAGCGTACGGGTTAGGATTAGGGGACGGGTGAGGGGAAGGCTTCGGGGAAGGGTTACGGTTCGGGTTCGGGCTAGGGTTAGGGTTTGGGGACGGGGACGGTTTAGGGTCCAGTTGAGGGTACAACAACGGTTTAGGGGGAGCGTACATATGAGGGCACGGGTTAGTGTTAGCGTACGGGTTAGGATTAGGGGACGGGTGAGGGGAAGGCTTCGGGGAACGGTTAGGGTTAGGGTTCGGGCTAAGGTTAGGGTTAGGGGACGGGGACGGTTTAGGGTCCAGGTGAGGGAACGACAATGGTTTCGGGGGAGCGTACGTGTGAGGGCACGGGTTAGTGTTAGCGTACTGGTTAGGATTAGGGGACGGGTGAGTGGAAGGCTTCGGGGAAGGGTTAGGGTTAGAGTTCGGGCTAGGGTTAGGGTTAGGGGACGGGGACTGTTTAGGGTCCAGGTGAGGGTACGACAACGGTTTCAGGGGAGCGTACGTGTGAGGGCACGGGTTAGTGTTAGCGTACGGGTTAGGATTAGGGGACGGGTGAAGGGAAGGCTTCAGGGAAGGGTTAGGATTAGGGTACGGGCTAGGGTTAGGGTTGGGGACGGGGACGGTTTAGGGTCCAGATGAGGGTACGACAACGGTTTAGGGGGAGCGTACGTGTGAGGGCACGGGTTTGTGTTAGAGTATGGGATAGGATTAGGGGATGGGTGAGGGGAAGGCTTCGGTGAAGTGTTAGGATTACGGTTCGGGCTAGGGTTAGGGTTAGGGGACGGGGACAGTTTAGGGTCCAGGTGAGGGTACGACAACGGTTTCGGGGGAGCGTACGTGTGAGGGCACGGGTTAGTGTTAGCATACGGGTTAGGATTAGGGGACGGGTGAGGGGAAGGCTTCTGGGAAGGGTTAGGGTTAGGGTTCGGGCTAGGGTTAGGGTTTGGGGACGGGGACGGCTTAGGGTCCAGGTGAGGGTACGACAACGGTTTAGGGGGAGCGTACGTGTGAGGGCACGGGTTAGTGTTAGCGTACGGGTTAGGATTAGGGGACGACTGAGGGGAAGGTTTAGGGTTAGGGTTCGTGCTAGGGTTAGGGTTAGGGGACGGGGACGGCTTAGGGTCCAGGTGAGGTTACGACACCGGTTTAGGGGGAGCGTATGTGTGCAGGCACGGGTTAGTGTTAGTGTACGGGTTAGGATTAGAGGACGGGTGAGGGGAAGGCATCATGGAAGGGTTAGGGTTAGGGGACGGGGACGGTTTTGGGTCCAGGTGAGGGTACGACAACAGTTTCGGGGGAGCGTACGTGTGAGGGCATGGGTTAGTGTTAGCGTACGGGTTAGGATTAGGGGCCGGGTGAGAGGAGGGCTTCGGGGAAGGGTTAGGTTAGGGTTCGGGCTAGGGTTAGGGTTAGGGGACGGCGATGGTTTAGGGTCCAGGTGAGTGTACGACAACAGTTTCGGGGGAGCGTACGTGTGAGGGCACGGGTTAGTGTTAGCGTACGGGTTAGGATTAGTGGATGGGTGAGGGGAAGGCTTCGGGGAAGGGTTAGGGTTAGGGTTCGGGCTAGGGTTAGGGTTTGGGGACGAGGACGGTTTAGGGTCCAGGTGAGTGTACGACAACGATTTAGGAGTAGCGTACGTGTGAGGGCACGGGTTAGTGTTAGCGTACGGGTTAGGATTAGGAGACGGGTGAGGGGAAGGCTTCAGGGAATTGTTAGGGTTAAGGTTTGGGCTAGGGTTAGGGTTAGGGGAAGGGGACGGTTTAGGGTCCAAGTGAGGGTACGAGAACATTTTACGGGGAGCCTACGTGTGAGGGTACGGGTTAGTGTAAGCGTACGGGTTAGGATTAGGGGACGGGTGAGGGGAAGGCTTCGGGGAAGGGTTAGGGTTAGGGTTCGGGCTAGGGTTAGTGTTAGGGGACGGGGACGGTTTAAGGTCCAGGTGAGTGTACGACAACGGTTTAGGGGGAGCGTACTTGTGAGGGCATGGGTTAGTGTTAGCATACGTGTTAGGATTAGGGGACGGGTGATTGGAAGGCTTCGGGGAAGGGTTAGGGTTAGGGTTTGGGCTAGGGTTAGGGTTAGGGGACAGGGACGGTTTAGGGTCCAGGTGAGGGTACGACAACGGTTTCGGGGGAGCGTACGTGTGAGGGCACGGGTTAGTGTCAGCCTACGGGTTAGGATTAGGGGACGGGTGAGGGGAAGGCTTCGGGGAAGGGGTAGGGTTAGAGTTCGGGCTAGGGTTAGGTTTAGGGGACGGGGACTGTTTAGGGTCCAGGTGAGGGTACGACAACGGTTTCGGGGGAGCGTACGTGTGAGGGCACGGGTTAGTGTTAGCGTACGGGTTAGTATTAGGGGACGGGTGAAGGGAAGGCTTCAGGGAAGGGTTAGGATTAGGGTTCGGTCTATGGTTAGGGTTGGGGACGGGGATGGTTTAGGGTCCAGATGAGGGTACGACAACGGTTTAGGGGGAGCGTACGTGTGAGGGCCCGGGTTTGTGTTAGAGTATGGGTTAGGATTAGGGGATGGGTGAGGGCAAGGATTCGGGGAAGGGTTAGGGTTACGGTTCGGGCTAGGGTTAGGGTTAGGGGACGGGGACAGTTTAGGGTCCAGGTGAGGGTTCGACAACGGTTTCGGGGGAGCGTACGTGTGAGGGCACGGGTTAGTGTTACCATACGGGTTAGGATTAGGGGACGGGTGAGGGGAAGGCTTCTGGGAAGGGTTAGGGTTAGGGTTCGGGCTAGGGTTAGGGTTTGGGGACGGGGACGGCTTAGGGTCCAGGTGAGGGTACGACAACGGTTTAGGGGGAGCGTACGTGTGAGGGCACGGGTTAGTGTTAGCGTACGGGTTAGGATTAGGGGACGGCTGAGGGGAAGGTTTAGGGTTAGGGTTCGTGCTAGGGTTAGGGTTAGGGGACGGGGACGGCTTAGGGTCCAGGTGAAGGTACGACACCGGTTTAGGGGGAGCGTATGTGTGCGGGCACGGGTTAGTGTTAGTGTACGGGTTAGGATAAGAGGACGGGTGAGGGGAAGGCATCATGGAAGGGTTAGGGTTAGGGGACGGGGACGGTTTTGGGTCCAGGTGAGGGTACGAGAACAGTTTCGGGGGAGCGTACTTGTGAGGGCATGGGTTAGTGTTAGCGTACGGGTTAGGATTAGGGGCCGGGTGAGAGGAGGGCTTCGGGGAAGGGTTAGGTTAGGGTTTGGGCTAGGGTTAGGGTTAGGGGACGGCGATGGTTTAGGGTCCAGGTGAGTGTACGACAACAGTTTCGGGGGAGCGTACGTGTGAGGGCATGGGTTAGTGTTAGCGTACAGGTTAGGATTAGGGGACGGGTGAGGGGAAGGCTTCGGGGAAAGGTTAGGGTTAGGGTTCGGGCTAGGGTTAGGGTTAGGGGACGGGGACGGTTTAGGGTCCAGGTGAGGGTACGACAACGGTTTAGGGGGAGCGTACGTGTGAGGGCACGGGTTAGTGTTAGCGCACGGGTTAGGATTACGGGACGGGTGAGGGGAAGGCTTCTGGGAAGGGTTAGGGTTAGGGTTCGGGCTAGGGTTAGGGTTAGGGGACGGGAGGGTTTAGGGTTCAGGTGAGTGTACGACAATGGTTTAGGGGGAGCGTACGTGTGAGGGCACGGGTTAGTGTTAGCGTAAGGGTTAGGATTAGGGGACAGGTGAGGGGAAGGCTTCGGGGAAGGGTTAGGGTTAGGGTTCGGGCTAGGGTTAGGGTTAGGGGACGGGGACGGTTTAGGGTCCAGGTGAGGGTACGACAACGGTTTAGGGGGAGCGTACGTGTGAAGGCACGGGTTAGTGTTAGCGCACGGGTTAGGATTACGGGACGGGTGAGGGGAAGGCTTCGGGGAAGTGTTAGGGTTAGGGTTCGGGCTAGGGTTAGGGTTAGGGGACGGGACGGTTTAGGGTTCAGGTGAGTGTACGACAATGGTTTAGGGGGAGCGTACGTGTGAGGGCACGGGTTAGTGTTAGCGTACGGGTTAGGATTAGGGGACGGGTGAGGGGAAGGCTTCGGGGAAGGGTTAGGGTTAGGGTTCGGGCTAGGGTTAGGGTTAGGGGACGGGGACGGTTTAGGGTCCAGGTGAGTGTACGACAACGGTTTAGGGGGAGCGTACTTGTGAGGGCATGGGTTAGTGTTAGCGTACGTGTTAGGATTAGGGGACGGGTGATTGGAAGGCTTCGGGGAAGGGTTAGGGTTAGGGTTCGGGCTAGGGTTAGGGTTAGGGGACGGGGACGGTTTAGGGTCCAGGTGAGGGTACGACAACGGTTTCGGGGGAGCGTACGTGTGAGGGCACGGGTTAGTGTTAGCGTACGGGTTAGGATTAGGGGACGGGTAGGGGAAGGCTTCGGGGAAGGGTTAGGGTTAGAGTTCGGGCTAGGGTTAGGGTTAGGGGACGGGGACTGTTTAGGGTCCAGGTGAGGGTACGACAACGATTTAGGAGGAGCGTACTTGTGAGGGCACGGGTTAGTGTTAGCGTACGGGTTAGGATTAGGGGACGGGTGAGGGGAAGGCTTCGCGGAAGGGTTAGGGTTAGGGTTCGGGTTAGGGTTAGGGTTAGGGGATGGGGACGTTTTAGGGTCCAGGTGAGGGTACGAGAACAGTTTAGGGGGAGAGTACGTGTGAGGGCACGGGTTAGTGTTAGTGTACGGGTTAGGATTAGGGGACGGGTGAGGGGAAGACTTAGGGGAAGTTTTAGGGTTAGGGTTCGGGCTAGGGTTAGGGTTAGGGGACGGGGACGGTTTAGGGTCCAGGTGAGGGTACGACAACGGTTTAGGGGGAGCGTACGTGTGAGGCCACGGGTTAGTGTTAGCGTACGGGTTAGGATTAGGGGACGGGTGAGGTGAAGGCTTCGGGGAAGGGTTAGGGTTAGGGTTCGGGCTAGGGTTAGGGTTAGGAGACGGGGAATGTTTAGGGTCCAGGTGAGTGTACGACAACGGTTTCAGGGGAGCGTACGTGTGAGGGAAGAGGTTACTGTTAGCGTACGGGTTAGGATTAGGGGACGGGTGAGGGGAAGGCTTCAGGGAAGGATTAGGGTTAGGGTTCGGGGTAGGGTTAGGTTTAGGAAACGGGGACGGTTTAGGGTCCAGGTGAGGGTACGACAACGGTATAGGGGGAGCGTACGTGTGAGGGCACGGGTTAGTGTTAGCGTACGGGTTAGGATTAGGGGACGGGTGAGGGGAACGCTTCGGGGAAGGGTTAGGTTTAGGGTTCAGGCTACGGTTAGGGTTTGGGGACGGGGACGGTTTAGGGACCAGGTGAGGGTACGACAAAGGTTTAGGGGAAGCATACGTGTGAGGGCGCGGGTTAGTGTTAGCGTACGGGTTAGGATTAGAGGAACGGTGGGGGAAGGCTTCGGGGAAGGGTTAGGGTTATGGTTCGGGCTAGGGTTAGGGTTAGGGGATGGGGACGTATTAGGGTACAGGTGAGGGTACGACAACGGTTTAGGGGAGCGTACGTGTGAGGGCACAGGTTAGTGTTAGCCTACGGGTTAGGATTAGGGGACGGGTGAGGGGAAGGCTTCGGGGAAGTGTTAAGGTTAGGGTTCGGGCTAGGGTTAGGGTTAGGGGACGGGGACAGCTTAGGGTCCAGGTGAGGGTACGCCAACGGTTTAGGGGGAGCGTACGTGTGAGGGCACAGGTTAGTGTTAGCGTACGGGTTAGGATTAGGGCACGGATGAGGGGAAGGGTTCGGGGAAGGGTTAGGGTTAGGGTTCGGGTTAGGGTTAGGTTTTGGGGACGGGGACGGTTTAGGGTCCAAGTGAGGGAACGACAACGGTTTCGGGGGAGCGTACGTGTGAGGGCATGGGTTAGTGTTAGCGTACGGGTTAGGATTAGGGGACGGGTGAGGGGACGGCTTCGGGGAAGGGTTAGGGTTAGGGTTCGGGCTAGGGTTAGGGTTTGGGGACGGGGACAGTTTAGGGTCCAGTTGAGGGTACAAAAACGGTTTAGGGGGAGCGTACGTGTGAGGGCACGGGTTAGTGTTAGCGTACGGGTTAGGATTAGGGGACGGGTGAGGGGAAGACTTAGGGGAAGTTTTAGGGTTAGGGTTCGGGCTAGGGTTAGGGTTAGGGGACGGGGACGGTTTAGGGTCCAGGTGAGGGTACGACAACTGTTTCGGGGGAGCGTACGTGTGAGGGCACGGGTTAGGGTTAGCGTACGGGTTAGGATTAGGGGACGAGTGAGGGGAAGGCTTTGGGGAAGGGTTAGGGTTACGGTTCGGGCTAGGGTTAAGATTAGGGGACGGGGACGGTTTAGGGTCCAGGTGAGGGTACGACAATGGTTTAGCGGGAGCGTACGTGTGAGGGCACGGGTCAGGGTTAGCGTACGGTTTAGGATTAGGGGACGGGTGAAGGGAAGGCTTTGGGGAAGTGTTAGGGTTAGGGTTCGGGCTAGGGTTAGGGTTAGGGGACGGGGACGTTTTAGGGTGCAGGTGAGTGTACGACAATGGTTTAGGGGGAGGGTACGTGTGAGGGCACAGGTTAGTGTTAGCTTACGGGTTATGATTAGGGGACGGGTGAGGGGAAGGCTTCGGGGAACGGTTAGCGTTCAGGCTACCGTTAGTGTTAGGGGACGGGGACGGTTTAGGGTCCAGGTGAGGGTACGACAACGGTTTCGGGGGAGCGTACATGTGAGGGCTCGGGTTAGTGTTAGCGTACGGGTTAGGATTAGGGGACTGGTGAGGGGAAGGCTTCTGGGAAGGGTTAGGGTTAGGGTTCGGGCTAGGGTTAGGGTTAGGGGAAGGGGACGGTTTAGGGTCCAGGTCAGGGTACGACAACGGTTTCGGGGGAGCGTACGTGTGAGGGCACGGGTTAGTGTTAGCATACGGGTTAGGATTAGGGGACGGGTGAGGGGAAGGCTTCGGTTAAGGGTTAGGGTTAGGGTTCGGGCTAGGGTTAGGGTTTGGGGACGGGGACGGGTTAGGGTCCAGGTGAGGGTACGACAACGGTTTAGGGGGAGCGTACGTGTGAGGGCACGGGTTACTGTTTGCGTACGGGTTAGGATTAGGGGACGGCTGAGGGGAAGGGTTAGGGTTAGGGTTCGTGCTAGGGTTAGGGTTAGGGGACGGGGACGTCTTAGGATCCAGGTGAGGGTACTACACCGTTTTAGGGGGAGCGTATGTGTGTGGGCATGGGTTAGTGTTAGTGTACGGGTTAGGATTAGAGGACGGGTGAGGGGAACGCATCATGGAAGGGTTAGGTTTAGGGGACGGGGACAGTTTACAGTCCAGGTGAGTGTACGACAACGGTTTAGGGGGAGCGTACTTGTGAGGGCATGGGTTAGTGTTAGCGTACTTGTTAGGATTAGGGGACGGGTGATTGGAAGGCTTCGGGGAAGGGTTAGGATTAGGGTTCGGGCTAGGGTTAGGGTTAGGGGACGGGGACGGTTTAGGGTCCAGGTGAGGGTACGACAACGGTTTCGGTGGAGCGTACGTGTGAGGGCACGGGTTAGTGTTAGCGTACTGCTTAGGATTAGGGGACGGGTGAGGGGAAGGCTTTGGGGAAGGGTTAGGTTTAGAGTTCGGGCTAGGGTTAGGGTTAGGGGATGGGGACTGTTTAGGGTTCAGGTGAGGGTAAGACAACGGTTTCGGGGGAGCGTACGTGTGAGGGCACGGGTTAGTGTTAGCATACGGGTTAGGATTAGGGGACGGGTGAGGGGAAGGCTTCTGGGAAGGGTTAGGGTTAGGGTTCGGGCTAGGGTTAGGGTTTGGGGACGGGGACGGCTTAGGGTCCAGGTGAGGGTACGACAACGGTTTAGGGGGAGCGTACGTGTGAGGGCATGGGTTAGTGTTAGCGTACGGGTTAGGATTAGGGGACGGCTGAGGGGAAGGGTTAGGGTTAGGGTTCGTGCTAGGGTTAGGGTTAGGTGACGGGGACGTTTTAGGGTGCAGGTGAGTGTACGACAATGGTTTAGGGGGAGGGTACGTGTGAGGGCACGGGTTACTGTTAGTGTACGGGTTAGGATTAGAGGACGGGTGAGGGGAAGGCATCATGGAAGGGTTAGGGTTAGGGGACGGGGACCGTTTAGGGTCCAGGTGAGGGTACGACAACAGTTTCGGAGGAGCATACGTGTGAGGGCATGGGTAAGTGTTAGCTTACGGGTTAGGATTAGGGGCCGGGTGAGAGGAGGGCTTCGGGGAAGGGTTAGGTTAGGGTTCGGGCTAGGGTTAGGGTTTGGGGACGGGGACGGTTTAGGGTCCAGGTGAGTGTACGACAACGATTTAGGAGGAGCGTACTTGTGAGGGCACGGGTTAGTGTTAGCGTACGGGTTAGGATTAGGGGACGGGTGAGGGGAAGGCTTCAAGGAAGTGTTAGGGTTAAGGTTCGGGCTAGGGTTAGGGTTAGGGGAAGGGGACGGTTTAGCGTCCAGGTGAGGGTACGACAACAGTTTACGGGGAGCGTACGTGTGAGGGAACGGGTTAGTGTTAGCGTACGAGTTAGGATTAGGGGACGGGTGAGGGGAAGGCTTCGGGGAAGTGTTAGGTTTAGGGTTCGGGCTAGGATTACGGTTTGGGGACGGGGACGGTTTAGGGTCCAGGTGAGGGTACGACAACGGTTTAGGGGGAGCGTACATGTGAGGGCACGGGTTAGTGTTAGCGTACGGGTTAGGATTAGGGGACGGGTGAAGGGAATGCTTCAGGGAAGGGTTAGGGTTACGGTTCAGGCTAGGGTTAGGGTTAGGGGACGGGGACGGTTTAGGGTCCAGGTGAGTGTACGACAACGGTTTAGGGGGAGCGTACGTGTGAGGCCACGGGTTAGTGTTAGCGTACGGGTTAGGATTAGGGGACGGGTGAGGGGAAGGCTTCGGGGAAGGGTTAGGGTTAGGGTTCGGGCTAGGGTTAGGATTAGGGGACGGGACGGTTTAGGGTCCAGGTGAGTGTACGACAATGGTTTAGGGGGAGCGTACGTGTGAGTGCACGGGTTAGTGTTAGCGTACGGGTTAGGATTAGGGGACGGGTGAGGGGAAGGCTTCGGGGAAGTGTTAGGGTTAGGGTTCGGGCTAGGGTTAGGGTTAGGGGTCGGGGACGGTTTAGGGTCCAGTTGAGTGTACGACAACGGTTTAGGGGGAGCGTACTTGTGAGGGCATGGGTTAGTGTTAGCGTACTTGTTAGGATTAGGTGACGGGTTATTCAAGGCTTCGGGGAAGGGTTAGGGTTAGGGTTCGGGCTAGGGTTAGGGTTAGGGGACGGGGACGGTTTAGGGTCCAGGTGAGGGTACGACAACGGTTTCGGGGGAGCGTACGTGTGAGGGCACAGGTTAGTTTTAGCGTACGCGTTAGGATTAGGGGACGGGTGAGGGGAAGGCTTCGGGGAAGCGTTAGGGTTAGGGTTCGGGCTAGGGTTAGGGTTAGGGGACGGGGACGGTTTAGCGTCCAGGTGAGGGTACGACAACGGTTTCGGGGGAGCGTACGTGTGAGGGCAGGGGTTAGTGTTAGCGTACGGGTTAGGATTAGGGGACGGGTGAAGGGAAGGCTTCAGGGAACGGTTAGGATTAGGGTTCGGGCGAGGGTTAGGATTTGGGGACGCGGAGTGTTTAGGGTCCAGGTGAGTGTACGACAACGGTTTCGGGGGAGCGTACGTGTGAGGGCACGGGTTAGTGTTAGTGTACGGGTTAGGATTACGGGACGGGTGAGGGGAAGGCTTCGGGGAAGGGTTAGGTTTCGGGCTAGGTTTAGGGTTTGGGGACGGGGACGGTTTAGGGTCCAAGTGCGGGTATGACAACAGTTTAGGGGTAGCGTACGTGTGAGGGCCTGGGTTAGTGTTAGCGTACGGGTTAGGATTAGGGGACGGGTGAGGGGAAGGCTTCGGGGAAGGGTTAGGTTTCGGGTTCGGGCTACGGTTAGGGTTTGGGGACGGGGACGGTTTAGGGTTCAGGTGAGGGTACGACAACGGTTTACGGGGAGCGTACGTGTGAGGGCACGGGTTAGTGTTAGCGTACAAACGTTTAGGATTAGGGGACGGGTGAAGGGAAGGCTTCGGCGAAGGGTTAGTGTTAGGGTTCGGGCTAGGGTTAGGGTTAGGGGACGGGGACGGTTTAGGGTCCAGGTGAGTGTACGACAATGGTTTAGGGGGAGCGTACGTTTGACGGCATGGGTTAGTGTTAGCGTACGGGTTAGGATTAGGGGACTTGTGAGGGGAAGGCTTCGGGGAAGGGTTAGGGTTAGGGTTTGGGCTAGGGTTAGGGTTAGGGGACAGGGACGGTTTAGGATCCAGGTGAGTGTACGACAACGGTTTCCGGGGAGCGTACATGTGAGGGCATGGGTTAGTGTTAGCGTACGAGTTAGTATTAGGGGACGGGTGAGGGGAAGGCTTCGGGGAAGTGTTAGGGTTAGGGTTCGGGCTAGGGTTAGTGTTAGGTGATGGGGACGGTTTAGGGTCCAGGTGAGGGTACGACAACGGTTTCGGGGGAGCGTACGTGTGAGGGCACGGGTTAGTGTTAGCGTACTGCTTAGGATTAGGGGACGGGTGAGGGGAAGGCTTTGGGGAAGGGTTAGGTTTAGAGTTCGGGCTAGGGTTAGGGTTAGGGGATGGGGACTGTTTAGGGTTCAGGTGAGGGTAAGACAACGGTTTCGGGGGAGCGTACGTGTGAGGGCACGGGTTAGTGTTAGCATACGGGTTAGGATTAGGGGACGGGTGAGGGGAAGGCTTCTGGGAAGGGTTAGGGTTAGGGTTCGGGCTAGGGTTAGGGTTTGGGGACGGGGACGGCTTAGGGTCCAGGTGAGGGTACGACAACGGTTTAGGGGGAGCGTACGTGTGAGGGCATGGGTTAGTGTTAGCGTACGGGTTAGGATTAGGGGACGGCTGAGGGGAAGGGTTAGGGTTAGGGTTCGTGCTAGGGTTAGGGTTAGGTGACGGGGACGTTTTAGGGTGCAGGTGAGTGTACGACAATGGTTTAGGGGGAGGGTACGTGTGAGGGCACGGGTTACTGTTAGTGTACGGGTTAGGATTAGAGGACGGGTGAGGGGAAGGCATCATGGAAGGGTTAGGGTTAGGGGACGGGGACCGTTTAGGGTCCAGGTGAGGGTACGACAACAGTTTCGGAGGAGCATACGTGTGAGGGCATGGGTAAGTGTTAGCTTACGGGTTAGGATTAGGGGCCGGGTGAGAGGAGGGCTTCGGGGAAGGGTTAGGTTAGGGTTCGGGCTAGGGTTAGGGTTTGGGGACGGGGACGGTTTAGGGTCCAGGTGAGTGTACGACAACGATTTAGGAGGAGCGTACTTGTGAGGGCACGGGTTAGTGTTAGCGTACGGGTTAGGATTAGGGGACGGGTGAGGGGAAGGCTTCAAGGAAGTGTTAGGGTTAAGGTTCGGGCTAGGGTTAGGGTTAGGGGAAGGGGACGGTTTAGCGTCCAGGTGAGGGTACGACAACAGTTTACGGGGAGCGTACGTGTGAGGGAACGGGTTAGTGTTAGCGTACGAGTTAGGATTAGGGGACGGGTGAGGGGAAGGCTTCGGGGAAGTGTTAGGTTTAGGGTTCGGGCTAGGATTACGGTTTGGGGACGGGGACGGTTTAGGGTCCAGGTGAGGGTACGACAACGGTTTAGGGGGAGCGTACATGTGAGGGCACGGGTTAGTGTTAGCGTACGGGTTAGGATTAGGGGACGGGTGAAGGGAATGCTTCAGGGAAGGGTTAGGGTTACGGTTCAGGCTAGGGTTAGGGTTAGGGGACGGGGACGGTTTAGGGTCCAGGTGAGTGTACGACAACGGTTTAGGGGGAGCGTACGTGTGAGGCCACGGGTTAGTGTTAGCGTACGGGTTAGGATTAGGGGACGGGTGAGGGGAAGGCTTCGGGGAAGGGTTAGGGTTAGGGTTCGGGCTAGGGTTAGGATTAGGGGACGGGACGGTTTAGGGTCCAGGTGAGTGTACGACAATGGTTTAGGGGGAGCGTACGTGTGAGTGCACGGGTTAGTGTTAGCGTACGGGTTAGGATTAGGGGACGGGTGAGGGGAAGGCTTCGGGGAAGTGTTAGGGTTAGGGTTCGGGCTAGGGTTAGGGTTAGGGGTCGGGGACGGTTTAGGGTCCAGTTGAGTGTACGACAACGGTTTAGGGGGAGCGTACTTGTGAGGGCATGGGTTAGTGTTAGCGTACTTGTTAGGATTAGGTGACGGGTTATTCAAGGCTTCGGGGAAGGGTTAGGGTTAGGGTTCGGGCTAGGGTTAGGGTTAGGGGACGGGGACGGTTTAGGGTCCAGGTGAGGGTACGACAACGGTTTCGGGGGAGCGTACGTGTGAGGGCACAGGTTAGTTTTAGCGTACGCGTTAGGATTAGGGGACGGGTGAGGGGAAGGCTTCGGGGAAGCGTTAGGGTTAGGGTTCGGGCTAGGGTTAGGGTTAGGGGACGGGGACGGTTTAGCGTCCAGGTGAGGGTACGACAACGGTTTCGGGGGAGCGTACGTGTGAGGGCAGGGGTTAGTGTTAGCGTACGGGTTAGGATTAGGGGACGGGTGAAGGGAAGGCTTCAGGGAACGGTTAGGATTAGGGTTCGGGCGAGGGTTAGGATTTGGGGACGCGGAGTGTTTAGGGTCCAGGTGAGTGTACGACAACGGTTTCGGGGGAGCGTACGTGTGAGGGCACGGGTTAGTGTTAGTGTACGGGTTAGGATTACGGGACGGGTGAGGGGAAGGCTTCGGGGAAGGGTTAGGTTTCGGGCTAGGTTTAGGGTTTGGGGACGGGGACGGTTTAGGGTCCAAGTGCGGGTATGACAACAGTTTAGGGGTAGCGAACGTGTGAGGGCCTGGGTTAGTGTTAGCGTACGGGTTAGGATTAGGGGACGGGTGAGGGGAAGGCTTCGGGGAAGGGTTAGGTTTCGGGTTCGGGCTACGGTTAGGGTTTGGGGACGGGGACGGTTTAGGGTTCAGGTGAGGGTACGACAACGGTTTACGGGGAGCGTACGTGTGAGGGCACGGGTTAGTGTTAGCGTACAAACGTTTAGGATTAGGGGACGGGTGAAGGGAAGGCTTCGGCGAAGGGTTAGTGTTAGGGTTCGGGCTAGGGTTAGGGTTAGGGGACGGGGACGGTTTAGGGTCCAGGTGAGTGTACGACAATGGTTTAGGGGGAGCGTACGTTTGACGGCATGGGTTAGTGTTAGCGTACGGGTTAGGATTAGGGGACTTGTGAGGGGAAGGCTTCGGGGAAGGGTTAGGGTTAGGGTTTGGGCTAGGGTTAGGGTTAGGGGACAGGGACGGTTTAGGATCCAGGTGAGTGTACGACAACGGTTTCCGGGGAGCGTACATGTGAGGGCATGGGTTAGTGTTAGCGTACGAGTTAGTATTAGGGGACGGGTGAGGGGAAGGCTTCGGAGAAGTGTTAGGGTTAGGGTTCGGGCTAGGGTTAGTGTTAGGTGATGGGGACGGTTTAGGGTCCAGGTGAGGGTACGACAACGGTTTCGGGGGAGCGTACGTGTGAGGGCACGGGTTAGTGTTAGCATATGGGTTAGGATTAGGGGACGGGTGAGGGGAAGGCTTCGGGGAAGTGTTAGAGTTAGGGTTCGGGCTAGGTTTAGGGTTAGGGGACGGAGACGGTTTAGGGTCCAGGTGAGTGTACGACAACGGTTTAAGGGGAGCGTACGTGTGAGGGCACGCGTTAGTGTTAGCGTACGGGTTAGGATTAGGGGACGGGTGAGGGGAAGGCTTCGGGGAAGAGTTAGGGTTAGGGTTTGGGCTAGGGTTAGGATTAGGGGACAGGGACGGTTTAGGGTCCAGGTGTGGGTATGACAACGGTTTCGGGGCAGCGTACATGTGAGGGCACGGTTAGTGTTAGTGTACGGGTTAGGATTAGGGGACGGGTGAGGGGAAGGCTTCAGGGAAGGGTTAGGGTTAGGGTTCGGGCTAGGTTTAGGGTTAAGGGACGGGGATGGTTTAGGGTCCAGGTGAGGGTACGACAACGGTTTCGGGGGAGCGTACATGTGAGGGCATGGGTTAGTGTTAGCGTACGGGTTAGGATTAGGGGACGGGTGAGGGGAAGGCTTTGGGGAAGGGTTAGGGTTATGGTTCGGGCTAGGGATAGGGTTAGTGGACGGGGACGGTTTAGGGTCCAGGTGAGGGTACGACAACGGTTTCGGGGGAGCGTACATGTGAGGGCACGGGTTAGTGTTAGCGAACGGTTTAGGATTAGAGGATGTGTGAGGGGAAGGCTTCGGGGAAGGGTTAGGGTTAGGGTTCGGGCTAGGGTTAGGGTTAGGGGACAGGGACGGTTTAGGGTCCAGGTGAGGGTACGACAATGGTTTCGGGGGAGCGTATGTGTCAGGGCACGGATTGGTGTTAGCGTACGGTTTAGATTTAGGGGACGGGTGCGGGGAAGGCTTTGGGGAAGGTTTAGGGTTAGGGTTCGGGCTAGGGTTAGGGTTAGGGCACGGGGACGGTTTAGGGTCCAGGTGAGTGTACGACAACGGATTAGGGGGACAGTACGTGTGAGGGCACGGTTTAGTGTTAGCGTCCGGGTTAGGATTAGGGGACGGGTGAGGGGAAGTCTTCGGGGAAGTGTTAGGGTTAGGGTTCGTGCTAGGGTTAGGGTTAGGGTTAGGGGACGGTTTAGGATCCAGGTGAGGGTACGACAAGGGTTTAGGGGTAGCGTACGTGAGAGGGCACGGGTTAGTGTTAGCGTACGGATTAGGATTATGGGACGGGTGAGGGGAAGGCTTCGGGGAAGTGTTAGGGTTAGGTTTCGGGCTAGGGTTAGGGTTAGGGGACGGGGACGGTTTAGGGTCCAGGTCAGGGTACGGCAACAGTTTAGGGGGAGCGTACGTGTGAGGGCACGGGTTAGTGTTAGCGTACGGTTTAGGATTAGATGACGGGTGAGGTGAAGGCTTCAGGGAAGTGTTAGGGATAGGGTTCTGGCTAGGGTTAGGGTTAGGGGATGGGGACGGTTTAGGGCCCAGGTGAGGGTACGACAACTGATTAGGGGGAGCGTAAGTGTGAGTGCACAGGTTAGTGTTAGTATACGGGTTAGGATTAGAGGACGGGTGAGGTGAAGGCATCGTGGAAGTGTTAGGGTTAGGGTTCGTGCTACGGTTAGGGTTAGGGGACGGGGAAGGTTTCGGGTCCAGGTGAGGGTACGACAACGGTTTAGGGGGAGCGTACATGTGAGGGCACGTGTTAGTTTTAGCGTACAGGTCGGGATTAAGGTACGGGTGAGGGGAAGGCTTTGGGGAAGGGTTAGGGTTAGGGTTCGGGCTAGGGTTAGGGTTAGGTGACGGGGACGGTTTAGGGTCCAGATGAGGGTACGACAACGGTTTAGGGGGAGCGTATGTGTGAGGGCACGGGTTAGTGTTAGCGTACGGGTTAGGATTAGGGGACGGGTGAGGGGAAGGCTTGGGGAAGTGTTAGGGTTAGGGTTCGGGCTAGGGTTAGGTTTAGGGGACAGGGACGGTTTAGGGTCCAGGTGAGGGTACGACAACAATTTCGGGGGAAGCGTACGTGTGAGGGCACGGGTTAGTGTTAGCGTACGGGTTAGGATTAGGGGACGGGTGAGGGGAAGGCTTCGGGGAAGGGTTAGGGTTAGGGTTGGTGCTAGGGTTAGGGTTAGGGGACGGCGATGGTTTAGGGTCCAGGTGAGGGTACGACAACTGTTTAGGGGGAGCGTACGTGTGAGGGCACGGGTTAGTGTTAGCGTACGGGTTAGGATTAGGGGACGGGTGAGGTGAAGGCTTCAGGGAAGTTTTAGAGATAGGGTTCGGGCTAGGGTTAGGGTTAGGAGAAGGGGAATGTTTAGGGTCGAGGTGAGGGTACGACAACGGTTTCGGGGGATCGTACGTGTGAGGGCACAGGTTAGTGTTACCGTACGGGTTAGGATCAGGGGACGGGTGAGGGGAAGGTTTCAGGGAAGGGTTACAGTTAGGGTTCGGGCTAGGGTTAGGTTTAGTTAACGGGGACTGTTTAGGATCCAGGTGAGTGTACGACAACGGTTTAGGGGGAGCGTACATGTGAGGGCACGGGTTAGTCTTAGCGTACGGGTTAGGATTACGGGACGGGTGAGGGGAAGGCTTCGGGGAAGGGTTAGGGTTAGGGTTCGGGCTATGGTTAGGGTTAGGGGATGGGGACGGTTTAGGGTCCAGGTGAGGGTACGACAACGGTTTAGGGGGAGCGTACGAGTGAGGGCACGGGTTAGTGTTAGCGTATGGGTTAGGATTAGGGGACGTGTGAGGGGAAGGCTTCGGGGAAGGGTTAGGGTTAGGGTTCGGGCTAGGGTTAGCGTTAGGGGACGGGGACGGTTTAGGTTCCAAGTGAGGATACGACAACGGTTTCGGGGGAGTGTACGTGTGAGGGCACGGGTTAGTGTTAGCGTACGGGTTAGGATTAGGGAACGGGTGAGGGGAAGGCTTCGGGGAAGGGTTAGGGTTAGGGTTCGGGCTATGGTTAGGGTTAGGCGACGGGGAGGGTTTAGGGTCCAGGTGAGGGTACGACAACGGTTTGGAGGAGCGTACGTGTGAGGGCACGGGTTAGTGTTAGCGTACGGGTTAAGATTAGGAGACAGGTGAGGGGAAGGCTTCAGGGAAGATTTAGGTTTAGGGTTCGAGCTAGGGTTAGGGTTTGGGGACGGGGACCGTTTAGGTTTCAGGTGAGGGTACGACAACGGTTTCGGGGGAGCGTACATGTGAGGGCATCGGTTAGTTTTAGCGTACGGGTCAGGATTAGGGGACGGGTGAGGGGAAGGCTTCGGGGAAGGGTTAGGGTTAGGGTTAGGGCTAGGGATAGGGTTTGGGGACGGAGAAGTTTTAGGGTCCAGGTGAGGGTAGGACAACGGTTTCGGGGGTGCGTACGTGTGAGTGCACAGGTTAGTGTTAGTGTACGGGTTAGGATTAGAGAACGGGTGAGGTGAAGGCATCGTGGAAGTGTTAGGGTTAGGGTTCGTGCTACGGTTAGGGTTAGGGGACGGGGACGGTTTAGGGTCCAGGTGATGGTACAACAACGGTTTAGGGGGAGCGTACATGTGAGGGCACGGGTTAGTTTTAGCGTACAGGTCAGGATTAGGGGACGGGTGAGGGGAAGGCTTCGGGGAAGGGTTAGGGTTAGGGTTAGGGCTAGGGATAGGGTTTGGGGACGGAGAAGTTTTAGGGTCCAGGTGAGGGTAGCACAACGGTTTAGGGGGAGCGTACGTATGAGGGCACGGGTTAGTGTTAGCGTATGGGTTAGGATTAGGGGACGGGTGAGGGGAAGGCTTCGGGGAAGGGTTAGGGTTACGGTTCGGGCTAGGGTTAGGCTTAGGGGACGGGGACAGTTTAGGGTCCAGGTGAGGGTACGACAACGGTTTAGGGGGAGCGTACGTGT
Source organism: Orcinus orca (assembly GCF_937001465.1). NCBI lineage: Eukaryota > Metazoa > Chordata > Mammalia > Artiodactyla > Delphinidae > Orcinus > Orcinus orca. Next base: position 748,450 of record NC_064565.1, on the reverse strand, counting down.
GAGGGCACGGGTTAGTGTTAGCGTACGGGTTAGGATTAGGGGACGGGTGAGTGGAAGGCTTCTGGGAAGCGTTAGGGTTAGGGTTCGGACTAGGGTTAGCGTTGGGGGACGGGGACGGTTTAGGGTGCAGGTGAGTGTACGACAACGGTATAGGGGGAGGGTACGTGTGAGGGCACGGGTTAGTGTTAGCGTACGTGTTAGGATTAGGGCAAGGGTGAGGGGAAGGCTTCGGGGAAGTTTTAGGGTTAGGGTTCGGGCTAGGGTTAGGGTTAGGTGACGGGGAAGGTTTAGGGTCCAGGTGAGGGTACGACAACGGTTTCGGGGGAGCGTATGTGTGAGGGCACGGGTTAGTGTTAGCGTACGAGTTAGGATTAGGGGACGGGTGAGGGGAATCCTTTGGGGAAGAGTTAGGATTAGGGTTCAGGCTAGGGTTAGGGTTTGGGGACGGGGATGGTTTAGGGTCCAGGTGAGGGTACGACAAAGGTTTAGGGGGAGCGTACGTGTGAGGGCACGGGTTAGTGTTAGCGTACGGGTTAGGATTAGAGGACGGGTGGGGGAAGGCTTCGGGGAAGGGTTAGGGTTAGGGTTCGGGCTAGGGTTAGGGTTAGGGGACGGGGACGGCTTAGGGTCCAGGTGAGGGTACGCCAACGGGTTAGGGGGAGCGTACGTGTGAGGGCACGGGTTAGTGTTAGCGTACGGGTTAGGATTAGTGGACGGGTGAGGGGAAGGCTTCGGGGAAGTGTTAGGGTTAGGGTTCGGGCTATGGTTAGGGTTAGGGGACGGGGACGGTTTAGGGTCCAGGTGAGGGTACGACAACGGTTTAGGGGGAGCGTACGTGTGAGGGCACGGGTTAGTGTTAGCGTACGGGATAAGATTAGGGGACGGGTGAGGGGAAGGCTTCGGGGAAGGGTTAGGGTTCGGGTTCGAGCTAGGGTTAGGGTTAGGGGACGGGGACGGTTTAGGGTCCAGGTGAGGGTACGACAACAGTTTCGGGGGAGCGGACGTGGGAGGGCACGGGTTAGTGTTAGCGTACGGTTTAGGATTACGGGACGGGTGAGGGGAAGGCTTCGGGGAACGGTTAGCGTTCGGGCTAGCGTTAGTGTTAGGGGACGGGGACGGTTTGGGGTCCAGGTGAGGGTACGACAACGGTTTCGGGGGAGTGTACATGTCAGGGCACGGGTTAGTGTTAGCGTACGGGTTAGGATTAGGGGACGGGTGAGGGGAAGGCTTCTGGGAAGGGTTAGGGTTAGGGTTCGGGCTAGGTTTAGGGTTAGGGGACGGGGACGGTTTAGGGTCCAGGTGAGGGTACGACAACGGTTTAGGGGGAGCGTACGTGTGGGGGCACGGGTTAGTGTTAGCGTACGGGTTAGGATTAGGGGACGGGTGAGGGGAAGGCTTTGGGGAAGGGTTAGGGTTAGGGTTCGGGCTAGGGTTATGGTTAGGGGACGCGGACGGCTTAGTGTCGAGGTGAGGGTACGCCAACGGTTTAGGGGGAGCGTACGTGTGAAGGCACGGGTTAGTGTTAGCGTACTGGTTAGGATTAGGGGACGGGTGAGGGGAAGGTTTCGGGGAAGGGTTAGGGTTAGGGTTCGGGCTAGGGTTAGGTTTTGGGGACGGGGACGGTTTAGGGTCCAGGTGAGTGTACGACAACGGTTTAGGGGGAGCATACGTGTGAGAGCATGTGTTAGTGTTAGCGTACGGGTTAGGATTAGGGGACGGGTGAGGGGAAGGCTTCGGGGAAAGGTTAGGGTTAGGGTTCCGGCTTGGGTTAGGGTTAGGGGACGCGGACGGTTTAGTGTCCAGGTGAGGGTACGACAACTGTTTAGGGGGAGCGTACGTGTGAAGGCATGGGTTAGTGTTAGCGTACGGTTTAGGATTAGGGGACGGGTGAGGGGAAGGCTTCGGGGAAGGGTTAGAGTTAGGGTTCGGGCTAGGGTTAGGGTTTGGGGACGGGTACGGTTTAGGGTCCAGGTCAGGGTACGGCAACAGTTTAGGGGGAGCGTACGTGTGAGGGCACGGGTTAGTGTTAGCGTACGGGTTAGGATTAGATGACGGGTGAGGTGAAGGCTTCAGGGAAGTGTTAGGGATACGGTTCGGGCTAGGGTTAGGGTTAGGGGATGGGGACGGTATAGGGTCCAGGTGAGGGTACGACAACGGTTTCGGGGGAGCGTACCGGTGAGGGCACGGGTTAGTGTTAGCGTACGGGTTAGGATTAGGTGACGGGTGAGGGGAAGGCTTCGGGGAAGGGTTAGGGTTAGGGTTCGGGCTAGGGTTAGGGTTTGGGGACGAGGACGGTTTAGGGTCCAGGTGAGTGTACGACAATGATTTAGGAGGAGCGTACGTGTGAGGGCACGGGTTAGTGTTAGCGTACGGGTTAGGATTAGGGGACGGGTGGGGGAAGGCTTCAGGGAAGTGTTAGGGTTAAGGTTTGGGCTAGGGTTAGGGTTAGGGGAAGGGGACGGTTTAGGGTCCAGGTGAGGGTACGACAACAGTTTACGGGGAGCGTACGTGTGCGGGCACGGGTTAGTGTAAGCGTACGGGTTACGATTAGGGGACGGGTGAGGGGAAGGCTTCGGGGAAGGGTTAGGGTTAGGGTTAGGGTTTGGGCTAGGATTAGGGTTTGGGGACGGGGACGGTTTAGGGTCCAGGTGAGGGTACGACAACGGTTTAGGGGGAGCGTTCGTGTGAGGGCACGGGTTAGTGTTAGCCTACGGGTAGGAATGGGGACGTGTGAAGGGAATGCTTCAGGGGAGGGTTAGGGTTACGGTTCGGGCTAGGGTTAGAGTTAGGGGACGGGGACGGTTTAGGGTCCAGGTGAGGGTACGACAACGGTTTAGGGGGAGTGTACGTGTGAGGGCACGGGTTAGTGTTAGCGCACGGGTTAGGATTACGGGACGGGTGAGGGGAAGGCTTCGGGGAAGGGTTAGGGTTAGGGTTTGGGCTAGGGTTAGGGTTAGGGGACGGGGACAGTTTAGGGTCCAGGTGAGGGTACGACAATGGTTTCGGGGAAGCGTACGTGTGAGGGCACGGGTTAGTGTTACCATACGGGTTAGGATTAGGGGACGGGTGAGGGGAAGGCTTCTGGGAAGGGTTAGGGTTAGGGTTCGGGCTAGGGTTAGGGTTAGGGGACGGGGACGTTTTATGGTCCAGGTGAGGTTACGACAACGGATTAGGGGGAGCGTACGTGTGAGTGCATGGGTGAGTGTTAGTGTACGGGTTAGGAATAGAGGACGGGTTAGGGGAAGGCATCGTGGAAGTGTTAGGGTTAGGGTTCGTGCTACGTTTAGGGTTAGGGTACGGGGACGGTTTAGGGTCCAGGTGAGGGTACGACAATGGTTTAGGGGGAGCGTACGTGTGAGGGCATGGGTTAGTGTTAGCGTACGGGTTAGGATTAGGGGACGGGTGAGGGGAAGGCTTCGGGGAAGTGTTCGGGTTCGGGTTCTGCCTAGGGTTAGGGTTAGGGGACGGGGACGGTTTAGGGTCCAGGTGATGGTACGACAATGGTTTCTGGGGAGCGTACGTGTGAGGGCACGGGTTAGTGTTAGCGTACGGGTTAGGATTAGGGGACGGGTGAAGGGAAGGCTTCAGGGAAGGGTTAGGGTTAGGTTTCGGGCTAGGGTTAGTGTTAGGTGACAGGGACGGTTTAGGGTCCAGGTGAGGGTACGACAACGGTTTAGGGGGAGTGTACGTGTGAGGGCACGGGTTAGTGTTAGCGTACGGGTTAGGATTAGGGGACGTGTAAGGGGAAGGCTTCGCGGAAGGGTTAGCGTTAGGGTTCGGGTTAGGGTTAGGTTTAGGGAACGGGGACGATTTAGGGTCCAGGTGAAGGTACGACAACGGTTTAGGGGGAGTGTACGTGTGAGGGCATGGGGTCGTGTTAGCGTACGGGTTAGGATTAGGGGACGGGTGAGGGGAAGGCTTCGGGGAAGGGTTAGGTTTAGGGTTCCAGCTAGGGTTAGGGTTTGGGGACGGGGACGGTTTAGGGTCCAGTTGAGGGTACAACAACGGTTTAGGGGGAGCGTACATATGAGGGCACGGGTTAGTGTTAGCGTACGGGTTAGGATTAGGGGACGGGTGAGGGGAAGACTTAGGGGAAGTTTTAGGGTTAGGGTTCGGGCTAGGGTTAGGGTTAGGGGACGGGGACGGTTTAGGGTCCAGGTGAGGGTACGACAACTGTTTCGGGGGAGCGTACGTGTGAGGGCACGGGTTAGTGTTAGCGTACGGGTTAGGATTAGGGGACGAGTGAGGGGAAGGCTTTGGGTAAGGGTTAGTGTTACGGTTCGGGCTAGGGTTAGGATTAGGGGACAGGGACGTTTTAGGGTCCAGGTGAGGGTACGACAACGGTTTAGGGGGAGCATACGTGTGAGGGCACGGGTTAGTGTTAGCGTACGGTTTAGGATTAGGGGACGGGTGAAGGGAAGGCTTTGGGGAAGGGTTAGGGTTAGGGTTCGGGCTAGGGTTAGGGTTAGGGGACGGGGACGTTTTAGGGTACAGGTGAGTGTACGACAATGGTTTAGGGGGAGGGTACGTGTGAGGGCACGGGTTAGTGTTAGCGTACGGGTTAGGATTAGGGGACGGGTGAGGGGAAGGCTTCGGGGAACGGTTAGCATTCAGGCTAGCGTTAGTGTTAGGGGACGGGGACGGTTTAGGGTCCAGGTGAGGGTACGACAACGGTTTCGGGGAAGCGTACTTGTGAGGGCATGGGTTAGTGTTAGCGTACGGGTTAGGATTAGGTGACGGGTTATTGGAAGGCTCGGGGAAGGGTTAGGGTTAGGGTTCGGGCTAGGGTTAGGGTTAGGGGACGGGGACGGTTTAGGGTTCAGGTGAGGGTACGACAACAGTTTCGGGGGAGCGTACGTGTGAGGACACGGGTTAGTGTTAGTGTACGGGTTAGGATTAGGGGACGGGTGAGGGGAAGGCTTCGGGGAAGGGTTAGGGTTAGGGTTCGGGCTAGGGTTAGGGTTAGGGGACGGGGACGGTTTAGCGTCCAGGTGAGGGTACGACAACGGTTTCGGGGGAGCGTACGTGTGAGGGCACGGGTTAGTGTTAGCGTACGGGTTAGGATTAGGGGACGGGTGAAGGGAAGGCTTCAGGGAACGTTTAGGATTAGGGTTCGGGCTAGGGTTAGGGTTTGGGGATGCGGAGGGTTTAGGGTCCAGGTGAGTGTACGACAACGGTTTCGGGGGAGCGTACGTGTGAGGGCACGGGTTAGTGTTAGTGTACGGGTTAGGATTACGGGACGGTTGAGGGGAAGGCTTCAGGGAAGGGTTAGGGTTCGGGCTAGGTTTAGGGTTTGGGGACGGGGACGGTTTAGGGTCCAAGTGCGGGTATGACAACAGTTTAGGGGTAGCGTACGTGTGAGGGCACGGGTTAGTGTTAGCGTACGGGTTAGGATTAGGGGACGGGTGAGGGGAAGGCTTCGGGGAAGGGTTAGGGTTAGGGTTCGGGCTAGGGTTAGGGTTAGGGGACGGGGACGTTTTAGGGTCTAGGTGAGGGTACGACAACGGTTTAGGGGGAGCGTACTTGTGAGGGCATGGGTTAGTGTTAGCGTACGGGTTAGGATTAGGTGACGGGTTATTGGAAGGCTTCGGGGAAGGGTTAGGGTTAGGGTTCGAGCTAGGTTTAGGGTTAGGGGACGGGAACGGTTTAGGGTGCAGGTGAGGGTACAACAACGGTTTCGGTGGAGCGTACGTGTGAGGGCACGAGTTAGTGTTAGCGTACGGGTTAGGATTAGGGGACGGGTGAGGGGAAGGCTTCGGGGAAGGGTTAGGGTTAGGGTTCGGGCTAGGGTTAGGGTTAGGGGACGGAAATGGTTTAGAGTCCAAGTGAGTGTACGACAATGGTTTAGTGGGAGTGTACGTGTGAGGGCACGGGTTAGTGTTAGTGTACGGGTTAGGATTAGGGGACGGGTGAGGGGAAGGCTTCGGGGAAGGGTTAGGGTTCGGGCTAGGTTTAGGGTTTGGGGACGGGGACGGTTTAGGGTCCAAGTGCGGGTATGACAACAGTTTAGGGGTAGCGTACGTGTGAGGGCATGGGTTAGTGTTAGCGTACGGGTTAGTATTAGGGGACGTGTGAGGGGAAGGCTTCAGGGAAGTGTTAGGGTTAGGGTTCGGGCTAGGGTTAGGGTTAGGGGACGGGGACAGTTTAGGGTCCAGGTGAGGGTACGACAACGGTTTAGGGGGAGTGTATTTGTGAGGGCATGGGTTAGTGTTAGCGTACGGGTTAGTATTAGGGGACGGGTGAGGGGAAGGCTTCGGGGAAGGGTTAGGGTTACGGTTCGGGCTAGGGTTAGGGTTAGGGGACGGGGACGGTTTACGGTCCAGGTGAGGGTTCGACAACGGTTTAGGGGGAGCGTACATGTGAGGCCACGGGTTAGTGTTAGCGTACGGGTTAGTATTAGGGGACGGGTGAGGGGAAGACTTAGGGGAAGTTTTAGGGTTAGGGTTCGGGCTAGAGTTAGGGTTAGGGGACGGGGACGGTTTAGGGTCCAGGTGAGGGTACGACAACTGTTTCGGGGGAGCGTACATGTGAGGGCACGGGTTAGTGTTAGCGTACGGGTTAGGATTAGGGGACGAGTGAGGGGAAGGCTTTGGGTAAGGGTTAGGGTTACGGTTCGGGCTAGGGTTAGGATTAGGGGACGGGGACGGTTTAGGGTCCAGGTGAGGGTACGACAACGGTTTAGGGGGAGCGTACGTGTGAGGGCACGGGTTAGTGTTAGCGTACGGTTTAGGATTAGGGGACGGGTGAGGGGAAGGCTTTGGGGAAGGGTTAGGGTTAGGGTTCGGGCTAGGGTTAGGGTTAGGGGACGGGGACCTTTTAGGGTGCAGGTGAGTGTACGACAATGGTTTAGGGGGAGGGTACGTGTGAGGGCACGGGTTAGTGTTAGCGTACGGGTTAGGATTAGGGGACGGGTGAGGGGAAGGCTTCGCGGAACGGTTAGCATTCAGGCTAGCGTTAGTGTTAGGGGACGGGGACGGTTTAGGGTCCAGGTGAGGGTACGACAACGGTTTCGGGGAAGCGTACATGTGAGGGCATGGGTTAGTGTTAGTGTATGGGTTAGGATTACGGGACGGGTGAGGGGAAGGCTTCGGGGAAGGGTTAGGGTTCGGGCTAGGTTTAGGGTTTGGGGATGGGGACGGTTTAGGGTCCAAGTGCGGGTATGACAACAGTTTAGGGGTAGCGTACGTGTGAGGGCACGGGTTAGTGTTAGCGTACGGGTTAGGATTATGGGACGGGTGAGGGGAAGGCTTCGGGGAAGGGTTAGGTTTCGGGTTCGGGCTACGGTTAGGGTTTGGGGACGGGGACGGTTTAGGGTTCAGGTGAGGGTACGACAACGGTTTACGGGGAGCGTACGTGTGATGGCACGGGTTAGTGTTAGTGTACAAACGTTTAGGATTAGGGGACGGGTGAGGGGAAGGCTTCGGCGAAGGGTTAGTGTTAGGGTTCGGGCTAAGGTTAGGGTTAGGGGACGGGGACGGTTTAGGGTCCAGGTGAGTGTACGACAATGGTTTAGGGGGAGCGTAGGTGTGACGGCATGGGTTAGTGTTAGCGTACGGGTTAGGATTAGGGGACTTGTGAGGGGAAGGCTTCGTGGAAGGGTTAGGGTTAGGGTTCGGGCTAGGGTTAGGGTTAGGGGACAGGGACGGTTTAGGATCCAGGTGAGTGTACGACAACGGTTTCGGGGGAGCGTACGTGTGAGGGCACGGGTTAGTGTTAGCGTACGGGTTAGGATTAGGGGACGGGTGAGGGGAAGGCTTCGGGGAAGTGTTAGAGTTAGGGTTCGGGCTAGGTTTAGGGTTAGGGGACGGGGACGGTTTAGGGTCCAGGTGAGTGTACGACAACGGTTTAAGGGAAGCGTACGTGTGAGGGCACGGGTTAGTGTTAGCGTACGGGTTAGGATTAGGGGACGGGTGAGGGGAAGGCTTCGGGGAAGAGTTAGGGTTAGGTTTTGGGCTAGGGTTAGGGTTAGGGGACAGGGACGGTTTAGGGTCCAGGTGTGGGTATGACAACTGTTTAGGGGGAGCGTACGTGTGAGGGCACGGGTTAGTGTTAGCGTACGGGTCAGGATTAGGGGACGGGTGAGGTGAAGGCTTCAGGGAAGTCTTAGGGATAGGGTTCGGGCTAGGGTTAGGGTTAGGGGTTGGGGACGGTTTAGGGTCCAGGTGAGGGTACGACAACGGTTTCGGGGGAGCGTACATGTGAGGGCACGGGTTAGTGTTAGCGAACGGTTTAGGATTAGGGGATGTGTGAGGGGAAGGCTTCGGGGAAGGGTTAGGGTTAGGGTTCGGGCTAGGGTTCGGGTTAGGGGACAGGGACGGTTTAGGGTCCAGGTGAGGGTACGACAATGGTTTCAGGGGAGCGTACGTGTGAGGACACGGATTAGTGTTAGCGTACGGTTTAGATTTAGGGGACGGGTGCGGGGAAGGCTTTGGGGAAGGGTTAGGGTTACGGTTCGGGCTAGGGTTAGGGTTAGGGCAAGGGGACGGTTTAGGGTCCAGGTGCGGGTACGACAACGGATTAGGGGGACCGTACGTGTGAGGGCATGGTTTAGTGTTAGCCTCCGGGTTAGGATTAGGGGACGGGTGAGGGGAAGGCTTCGGGGAAGTGTTAGGGTTAGGGTTCGGGCTAGGGTTAGGGTTAGGGGACGGGGACGGTTTAGGGCCCAGGTGAGGTTACGACAACGGATTAGGGGGAGCGTACGTGTGAGTGCACGGGTGAGTGTTAGTTTACGGGTTAGGAATAGAGGACGGGTGAGGGGAAGGCATCGTGGAAGTGTTAGGGTTAGGGTTCGTGCTACGTTTAGGGTTAGGGGACGGGGACGGTTTAGGGTCCAGGTGAGGGTACGACAACGGTTTAGGGGGAGTGTACGTGTGAGGGCACGGGTTAGTGTTAGCGCACGGGTTAGGATTACGGGACGGGTGAGGGGAAGGCTTCGGGGAAGGGTTAGGGTTAGGGTTCGGGCTAGGGTTAGGGTTAGGGGACGGGGACAGTTTAGGGTCCAGGTGAGGGTACGACAATGGTTTCGGGGAAGCGTACGTGTGAGGGCACGGGTTAGTGTTACCATACGGGTTAGGATTAGGGGACGGGTGAGGGGAAGGCTTCTGGGAAGGGTTAGGGTTAGGGTTCGGGCTAGGGTTAGGGTTAGGGGACGGGGACGTTTTCTGGTCCAGGTGAGGTTACGACAACGGATTAGGGGGAGCGTACGTGTGAGTGCATGGGTGAGTGTTAGTGTACGGGTTAGGAATAGAGGACGGGTTAGGGGAAGGCATCGTGGAAGTGTTAGGGTTAGGGTTCGTGCTACGTTTAGGGTTAGGGTACGGGGACGGTTTAGGGTCCAGGTGAGGGTACGACAATGGTTTAGGGGGAGCGTACGTGTGAGGGCATGGGTTAGTGTTAGCGTACGGGTTAGGATTAGGGGACGGGTGAGGGGAAGGCTTCGGGGAAGGGTTCGGGTTCGGGTTCTGCCTAGGGTTAGGGTTAGGGGACGGGGACGGTTTAGGGTCCAGGTGATGGTACGACAATGGTTTCTGGGGAGCGTACGTGTGAGGGCACGGGTTAGTGTTAGCGTACGGGTTAGGATTAGGGGACGGGTGAAGGGAAGGCTTCAGGGAAGGGTTAGGGTTAGGTTTCGGGCTAGGGTTAGTGTTAGGTGACAGGGACGGTTTAGGGTCCAGGTGAGGGTACGACAACGGTTTAGGGGGAGTGTACGTGTGAGGGCACGGGTTAGTGTTAGCGTACGGGTTAGGATTAGGGGACGTGTAAGGGGAAGGCTTCGCGGAAGGGTTAGCGTTAGGGTTCGGGTTAGGGTTAGGTTTAGGGAACGGGGACGATTTAGGGTCCAGGTGAAGGTACGACAACGGTTTAGGGGGAGTGTACGTGTGAGGGCATGGGGTCGTGTTAGCGTACGGGTTAGGATTAGGGGACGGGTGAGGGGAAGGCTTCGGGGAAGGGTTAGGTTTAGGGTTCCAGCTAGGGTTAGGGTTTGGGGACGGGGACGGTTTAGGGTCCAGTTGAGGGTACAACAACGGTTTAGGGGGAGCGTACATATGAGGGCACGGGTTAGTGTTAGCGTACGGGTTAGGATTAGGGGACGGGTGAGGGGAAGACTTAGGGGAAGTTTTAGGGTTAGGGTTCGGGCTAGGGTTAGGGTTAGGGGACGGGGACGGTTTAGGGTCCAGGTGAGGGTACGACAACTGTTTCGGGGGAGCGTACGTGTGAGGGCACGGGTTAGTGTTAGCGTACGGGTTAGGATTAGGGGACGAGTGAGGGGAAGGCTTTGGGTAAGGGTTAGTGTTACGGTTCGGGCTAGGGTTAGGATTAGGGGACAGGGACGTTTTAGGGTCCAGGTGAGGGTACGACAACGGTTTAGGGGGAGCATACGTGTGAGGGCACGGGTTAGTGTTAGCGTACGGTTTAGGATTAGGGGACGGGTGAAGGGAAGGCTTTGGGGAAGGGTTAGGGTTAGGGTTCGGGCTAGGGTTAGGGTTAGGGGACGGGGACGTTTTAGGGTACAGGTGAGTGTACGACAATGGTTTAGGGGGAGCGTACGTGTGAGGGCACGGGTTAGTGTTAGCGTACGGGTTAGGATTAGGGGACGGGTGAGGGGAAGGCTTCGGGGAACGGTTAGCATTCAGGCTAGCGTTAGTGTTAGGGGACGGGGACGGTTTAGGGTCCAGGTGAGGGTACGACAACGGTTTCGGGGAAGCGTACTTGTGAGGGCATGGGTTAGTGTTAGCGTACGGGTTAGGATTAGGTGACGGGTTATTGGAAGGCTCGGGGAAGGGTTAGGGTTAGGGTTCGGGCTAGGGTTAGGGTTAGGGGACGGGGACGGTTTAGGGTTCAGGTGAGGGTACGACAACAGTTTCGGGGGAGCGTACGTGTGAGGACACGGGTTAGTGTTAGCGTACGGGTTAGGATTAGGGGACGGGTGAGGGGAAATCTTCGGGGAAGGGTTAGGGTTAGGGTTCGGGCTAGGGTTAGGGTTAGGGGACGGGGACGGTTTAGCGTCCAGGTGAGGGTACGACAACGGTTTCGGGGGAGCGTACGTGTGAGGGCACGGGTTAGTGTTAGCGTATGGGTTAGGATTAGGGGACGGGTGAGGGGAAGGCTTCGGGGAACGATTAGGATTAGGGTTCGGGCTAGGGTTAGGGTTTGGGGATGCGGAGGGTTTAGGGTCCAGGTGAGTGTACGACAACGGTTTCGGGGGAGCGTACGTGTGAGGGCACGGGTTAGTGTTAGTGTACGGGTTAGGATTACGGGACGGTTGAGGGGAAGGCTTCAGGGAAGGGTTAGGGTTCGGGCTAGGTTTAGGGTTTGGGGACGGGGACGGTTTAGGGTCCAAGTGCGGGTATGACAACAGTTTAGGGGTAGCGTACGTGTGAGGGCACGGGTTAGTGTTAGCGTACGGGTTAGGATTAGGGGACGGGTGAGGGGAAGGCTTCGGGGAAGGGTTAGGGTTAGGGTTCGGGCTAGGGTTAGGGTTAGGGGACGGGGACGTTTTAGGGTCTAGGTGAGGGTACGACAACGGTTTAGGGGGAGCGTACTTGTGAGGGCATGGGTTAGTGTTAGCGTACGGGTTAGGATTAGGTGACGGGTTATTGGAAGGCTTCGGGGAAGGGTTAGGGTTAGGGTTCGAGCTAGGTTTAGGGTTAGGGGACGGGAACGGTTTAGGGTGCAGGTGAGGGTACAACAACGGTTTCGGTGGAGCGTACGTGTGAGGGCACGAGTTAGTGTTAGCGTACGGGTTAGGATTAGGGGACGGGTGAGGGGAAGGCTTCGGGGAAGGGTTAGGGTTAGGGTTCGGGCTAGGGTTAGGGTTAGGGGACGGAAATGGTTTAGAGTCCAAGTGAGTGTACGACAATGGTTTAGTGGGAGTGTACGTGTGAGGGCACGGGTTAGTGTTAGTGTACGGGTTAGGATTAGGGGACGGGTGAGGGGAAGGCTTCGGGGAAGGGTTAGGGTTCGGGCTAGGTTTAGGGTTTGCGGACGGGGACGGTTTAGGGTCCAAGTGCGGGTATCACAACAGTTTAGGGGTAGCGTACGTGTGAGGGCATGGGTTAGTGTTAGCGTACGGGTTAGTATTAGGGGACGGGTGAGGGGAAGGCTTCGGGGAAGTGTTAGGGTTAGGGTTTGGGCTAGGGTTAGGGTTAGGGGACGGGGACGGTTTAGGGTCCAGGTGAGGGTACGACAACGGTTTAGGGGGAGCGTACGTGTGAGGGCACGGGTTAGTGTTAGCGTACGGTTTAGGATTAGGGGACGGGTGAGGGGAAGGCTTTGGGGAAGGGTTAGGGTTAGGGTTCGGTCTAGGGTTAGGGTTAGGGGACGGGGACCTTTTAGGGTGCAGGTGAGTGTACGACAATGGTTTAGGGGGAGGGTACGTGTGAGGGCACGGGTTAGTGTTAGCGTACGGGTTAGGATTAGGGGACGGGTGAGGGGAAGGCTTCGGGGAACGGTTAGCATTCAGGCTAGCGTTAGTGTTAGGGGACGGGGACGGTTTAGGGTCCAGGTGAGGGTACGACAACGGTTTCGGGGAAGCGTACATGTGAGGGCATGGGTTAGTGTTAGTGTATGGGTTAGGATTACGGGACGGGTGAGGGGAAGGCTTGGGGGAAGGGTTAGGGTTCGGGCTAGGTTTAGGGTTTGGGGATGGGGACGGTTTAGGGTCCAAGTGCGGGTATGACAACAGTTTAGGGGTAGCGTACGTGTGAGGGCACGGGTTAGTGTTAGCGTACGGGTTAGGATTATGGGACGGGTGAGGGGAAGGCTTCGGGGAAGGGTTAGGTTTCGGGTTCGGGCTACGGTTAGGGTTTGGGGACGGGGACGGTTTAGGGTTCAGGTGAGGGTACGACAACGGTTTACGGGGAGCGTACGTGTGATGGCACGGGTTAGTGTTAGCGTACAAACGTTTAGGATTAGGGGACGGGTGAGGGGAAGGCTTCGGCGAAGGGTTAGTGTTAGGGTTCGGGCTAAGGTTAGGGTTAGGGGACGGGGATGGTTTAGGGTCCAGGTGAGTGTACGACAATGGTTTAGGGGGAGCGTAGGTGTGACGGCATGGGTTAGTGTTAGCGTACGGTTTAGGATTAGGGGACTTGTGAGGGGAAGGCTTCGTGGAAGGGTTAGGGTTAGGGTTCGGGCTAGGGTTAGGGTTAGGGGACAGGGACGGTTTAGGATCCAGGTGAGTGTACGACAACGGTTTCGGGGGAGCGTACGTGTGAGGGCACGGGTTAGTGTTAGCGTACGGGTTAGGATTAGGGGACGGGTGAGGGGAAGGCTTCGGGGAAGTGTTAGAGTTAGGGTTCGGGCTAGGTTTAGGGTTAGGGGACGGGGACGGTTTAGGGTCCAGGTGAGTGTACGACAACGGTTTAGGGGAGCGTACGTGTGAGGGCACGGGTTAGTGTTAGCGTACGGGTTAGGATTAGGGGACGGGTGAGGGGAAGGTTTCGGGGAAGAGTTAGGGTTAGGGTTTGGGCTAGGGTTAGGGTTAGGGGACAGGGAAGGTTTAGGGTCCAGGTGTGGGTATGACAACTGTTTAGGGGGAGCGTACGTGTGAGGGCACGGGTTAGTGTTAGAGTACGGGTTAGGATTAGGGGACGGGTGAGGTGAAGGCTTCAGGGAAGTCTTAGGGATAGGGTTCGGGCTAGGGTTAGGGTTAGGGGTTGGGGACGGTTTAGGGTCCAGGTGAGGGTACGACAACGGTTTAGGGGGAGCGTTCGTGTGAGGGCACGGGTTAGTGTTAGCGTACGGTTTACGATTAGGGGACGGGTGAGGGGAAGGCTTCGGGGAAGGTTTAGGTTTAGGGTTCGAGCTAGGGTTAGGGTTAGGGGACGGAGAAGTTTTAGGGTCCAGGTGAGGGTAGGACAGCAGTTTCGGGGGAGCGTACGTGTGAGTGCACAGGATAGTGTTAGTGTACGGGTTAGGATTAGGGGACGGGTGAGGTGAAGGCATCGTGGAAGTGTTAGGGTTAGGGTTCGTGCTACGGTTAGGGTTAGGGGACGGGGACGGTTTAGGGTCCAGGTGATGGTACGACAACGGTTTAGGGGGAGCGTACATGTGAGGGCACGGGTTAGTTTTAGCGTACAGCTCAGGATTAGGGGACGGGTGAGGGGAAGGCTTTGGGGAAGGGTTAGGGTTAGGGTTCGGGCTAGAGTTAGGGTTAGGGGACGGGGACGGTTTAGGGTCCACGTGAGGGTACGACAACGGTTTCGGGGGAGCGTACATGTGAGGGCACGGGTTAGTGTTAGCGAACGGTTTAGGATTAGGGGATGTGTGAGGGGAAGGCTTCGGGGAAGGGTTAGGGTTAGGGGACGGGACGGTTTAGGGTTCAGGTGAGTGTACGACAATGGTTTAGGGGGAGCGTATGTGTGAGGGCACGGGTTAGTGTTAGCGTACGGGTTAGGATTAGGGGACGGGTGAGGGGAAGGCTTCGGGGAAGGGTTAGGGTTAGGGTTCGGGCTAGGTTTAGGGTTAGGGGACGGGCACGGTTTAGGGTCCAGGTAAGTGTAGGACAACGGTTTAGGGGGAGCGTACTTGTGAGGGCACGGTTTAGTGTTAGCTAACGGGTTAGGATTAGGGGATGGGTGATTGGAAGGCTTCGGGGAAGGGTTCGGGTTCGGGTTCCGCCTAGGGTTAGGGTTAGGGGACGGGGACGGTTTAAGGTCCAGGTGATGGTACGACAATGGTTTCTGGGGAGCGTACGTGTGAGGGCACGGGTTAGTGTTAGCGTACGGGTTAGGATTAGGGGACGGGTGAAGGGAAGGCTTCAGGGAAGGGTTAGGGTTAGGTTAAGGGCTAGGGTTAGTGTTAGGGGACAGGGACGGTTTAGGGTCCAGGTGAGGGTATGACAACGGTTTAGGGGGAGCGTATGTGTGAGGGCACGGGTTAGTGTTAGCGTACGGGTTAGGATTAGGGGACGTGTGAGGGGAAGGCTTCGCGGAAGGGTTAGGGTTAGGGTTCGGGTTAGGGTTAGGGTTAAGGGATGGGGACGTTTTAGGGTCCAGGTGAGGGTACGAGAACAGTTTAGGGGGAGAGTACGTGTAAGGGCACGGGTTATGTTAGCGTACGGGTTAGGATTAGGGGACGGGTGAGGGGAAGACTTAGGGGAAGTTTTAGTGTTAGGGTTCCGGCTAGGGTTAGGGTTAGGGGACGGGGACGTTTTAGGGTCCAGGTGAGGGTACGACAACGGTTTAGGGGGAGCGTACGTGTGAGGCCACGGGTTAGTGTTAGCGTACGGGTTAGGATTAGGGGACGGGTGAGGGGAAGGCTTCGGGGAAGGGTTAGGGTTAGGGTTCGGGCTAGGGTTAGGGTTAGGAGACGGGGAATGTTTAGGGTCCAGGTGAGGGTACAATGGTTTCAGGGGAGCGTACGTGTGAGGGCAGAGGTTAGTGTTAGCGTACGGGTTAGGATTAGGGGACGGGTGAGGGGAAGGCTTCGGGGAAGGGTTACGGTTCGGGTTCGGGCTAGGGTTAGGGTTAGGGGACGGGGACGGTTTAGGGTCCAGGAGAGGGTACGACAACGGTTTCGGGGGAGCGTACGTGTGAGGGCATGGGTTAGTGTTAGCGTACGGGTTAGGATTAGGGGACGGGTGAAGGGAAGGCTTCAGGGAAGGGTTAGGATTAGGGTTCGGGCTAGGGTTAGGGTTGGGGACGGGGACGGTTTAGGGTCCAGATGAGGGTACGACAACGGTTTAGGGGGAGCGTACGTGTGAGGGCACGGGTTTGTGTTAGAGTATGGGATAGGATTAGGGGATGGGTGAGGGGAAGGCTTCGGTGAAGTGTTAGGATTACGGTTCGGGCTAGGGTTAGGGTTAGGGGACGGGGACAGTTTAGGGTCCAGGTGAGGGTACGACAACGGTTTCGGGGGAGCGTACATGTGAGGGCACGGGTTAGTGTTAGCATACGGGTTAGGATTAGGGGACGGGTGAGGGGAAGGCTTCTGGGAAGGGTTAGGGTTAG
>NC_064565.1:415000-427500 GCF_937001465.1 Orcinus orca | reverse complement strand
GGTTAGGGTAAGGCTTCGGGGAAGAGTTAGGGTTAGGGTTCGGGCTAGGGTTATGGTTAGGGGACAGGGACGGTTCAGAGTCTAGGTGAGGGTATGACAACGGTTCAGGCACAGCATACGTGTGAGGGCACGGGTTAGTGTTAGCGTATGGGTTAGGATTAGGGGACGGTTTAGGGTTAGGCTTCGGGGAAGGGTTAGGTTTAGGATTCGGGCTAGGTTTAGGGTTAGGGGACGGGGACGGTTTAGGGTCCAGGTGAGGGTACGACAACGGTTTAGAGGGAGCGTACATGTGAGGGCACGGGCTAGTGTTAGCGTACGGGTTAGGAATAGGGGACGGGTTAGGGTAAGGCTTCGGGGAAGTTTTAGGGTTAGGATTCGGGCTAGGGTTAGGGCTAGGGGACGGGGACTGTTTAGGGTCCAGGTGAGGGTACGACAACGGTTTAGGGGGAGCGTGTGTGTGAGGGCACGGGTTAGTGTTAACGTACGTGTTAGGATTAGGGGAAGGGTTAGGGTATGGCTTCGGGTAACGGTTAGGGTTAGGGTTCGGGCTAGGGTTAGGGTTAGCGGATGGGAAAGGTTTAGGGTCCAGATGAGGGTACGACAACGGTTTAGAGGGAGCGTACATGTGAGGGCACGGATTAGTGTTAGCGTACGGATTATAATTAGGGGACGGGTTAGTGTAAGGCTTCGGGGAAGGGTTAGGGTTAGGGTTCGGGCTAGGGTTAGGGTTAGGGGACGGAGACGGTTTAGGGTTCAGGTGAGGGTACGACAACGTTTTAGGGGCAGCAAACGTGTGAGGGCACGGGTTAGTGTTAGCGTATGGGTTAGGATTAGGGGACGGGTTAGGGTTAGGGTTCAGGCTAGGGTTAGGGTTAAGGGACGGGGACGGTTTAGTGTCCAGGTGAGGGTACGTCGACGGTTTAGGGGGAGCGTACGTGTGAGGGCACGGGTTAGTGTTAGTGTATGTGTTAGGATTAGGGGACGTGTTAGCGTAAACTTCGGGGAAGGGTTAGGTTTAGGGTTCGGGCTAGGGTTATGGTTAGGGTACGGGGACGGTTTAGGGTCCAGGTGAGGGTACGACAACGGTTTAGGGGGAGCGTACGTGTGAGGGCACGGGTTAGTGTTAGCGTACGGGTTAGTATTAGGGGACGGGTAAGGGTAAGGCTGCGGGGAAGGGTTAGAGTTACAGTTCCGGCTAGGGTTAGGGTTAGGGAACGGGGACGGGTTAGGGTCCAGGTGAGGGTACGACAACGGTTTAGGGGGAGCGTACGTGTGA
Organism: Orcinus orca; assembly: GCF_937001465.1. Taxonomy (NCBI): domain Eukaryota; kingdom Metazoa; phylum Chordata; class Mammalia; order Artiodactyla; family Delphinidae; genus Orcinus; species Orcinus orca. The sequence continues at coordinate 426,224 of NC_064565.1, read as the reverse complement.
GGGCATGGGTTAGTGTTAGCGTACGGGTTAGAATTATGGGACGGGTTAGGGTAAGGCTTCGGGGAAGGTTTAGGGTTAGGGTTTCGGCTATGTTTAGGGTTAGGGTACGGGGACGGTTTAGGCTCCATCTCAGGGTACGACCATGGTTTAGGGGGAGCGTTCGTGTGAGGGCACGGGTTAGTGTTAGCGTACGGGTTAGGATTAGGGGACGGTTTAGGGTAAGGCTTTGGGGAAGGGTTAGGGTTAGGGTTCGGGCTAGGGTTTGGTTTAGGGGACGGGGACGGATTAGGGTCCAGGTGCGTGTACGACAACGGTTTAGGGGGAGCGTACGTGTGAGGGCACGGGTTAGTGTTAGCGTACGGGTTAGGATTAGGCGACGGGTTAGGGTAAGGCTTCAGGGAAAGGTTAGGGTTAGGTTTCGGGCTAGGGTTATGGTTAGGGGATGGGGATGGTTTAGGGTCCAGGTGAGTGTACAAGAACTTGTTTAGGGGGAGTGTACGTGTGACAGCACAGGTTAGTGTTAGCGTATGGTTTAGGATTAAGGGACGGTTTAGGGTAAGGCTTTGGGAAGGGTTAGGTTTTGGGTTCGGGCTAAGGTTAGTGTTAGGGAACGGGGACGGTTTAGGGTCCAGGTGAGGGTACGACAACGGTTTAGGGGGAGCGTACGTGTGAGGGCACGGGTTAGTGTTAGCGTATGGGTTAGGATTAGGGGACGGGTTAGGGTAAGGCTTTGGGGAAGGGTTAGGTTTAGGGTTAGGGTTCGGGCAAGTGTTAGGGTTAGGGGACGGGGCTGGTTTAGGGTCCAGGTGAGGGTACCACAAGGGTTTAGGGGGAGCGTATGTGTGAGGGCACGGGTTAGTGTTAGCGTACGGGTTAGGATTAGGGGACGGGTGAGTGTAACGCTTCTGGTAAGGGTTAGGGTTAGGGTTCGTGCTAGGGTTAGACTTAGGGAACGGGGACGGTTTAGGGGCCACGTGAGGGTAGGAAAACCGTTTAGGGGGAGCGTACGTGTGAGGACACGGGTTAGTGTTAGCGTACGGGTTAGGATTAGGGGACGGGTGAGGGGAAGGCATCGGGGAAGGGTTAGGGTTAGGGTTCGGGCTAGGGTTAGGGTTAGGGGACGGGGACAGTTTAGGGTCCAGGTGAGGGTACGATAACGGTTTAGTGGGAGCGTACGTGTGAGGGCACGGGTTAGTGTTAGTGCATGAGTTAGGATTAGGGGACGTGTTAGGGTAAGGCTTCGGGGAAGGGTTAGGGTTAGGGTTCGGGCTAGGGTTAGGGTTAGGGGACGGGGACAGTTTAGGGTCCAGGTGATGGTACAACAACGGTTTAGGGAGAGCGTACGTGTGAGGGTACAGGTTAGAGTTAGCGTACGGGTTAGATTTAGGGGACGGGTTAGGGTAAGGCTTCGGGTAAATGTTAGGTTTAGGTTTCAGGCTAGGGTTAGGGTTAGGGGACGGGGACGGTTTAGGGTCCAGGTGAGTGTACGAGAACAGTTTAGGGGGAGCGTACGTGTGAGGGCACAGGTTAGTGTTAGTGTACGGGTTAGGATTAGGGGACGGGTTAGGTTAAGGCTTCGGGGAAGGGTTAGGGGTAGGTTTCGGGCTAGGGTTAGGGTTAGGGGACGGGGACGGTTTAGAGTCTAGGTGAAGGTACCACAACGGTGTAGGGGGAGCGTACGTGTGAGGGCACGGGTTAGTGTTAGCGTACGGGTTAGGATTAGGGGACGGTTTAGGGTAAGGCTTTGGGGAAGGGTTAGGTTTAGGGTTAGGGTTAGGGTTGGGGTTAGGGTTAGGGTTAGGGTTAGAGGGTTAGTGTTAGGGTTAGGGTTAGGGGTTAGGGTTATTGTTATGGTAAGGGTTATGGTTAGGGTTAGGGTTTAGTGTTAGGGTTAGGTTTAGGGTTAGGTTTAGGGTTAGGGATAGGGATAGGGTTAGAGTGTTAGGGTTAGGGTTAGGGTTAGGGATAATTTTAGTGTTAGGGTTAGGGTTAGAGTGTTAGGGTTAAGGTTAGGGTTAGGGTTAGGGTTTGGGTTAGGGTTAGGGTTAGGTTTAAGGTTAGGGTTAGGGTTGGGGTAGGTTTAGGATTACGGTTAGGTTTAGGGTTCGGGCTAGGGTTAGGTTTAGGGAACGGGGATGGTTTAGGGTCCAGGTGAGTGTACGACAACGGTTTAGGTGGAGTGTACGTGTGAGGGCACGGTTTAGTGTTAGCGTACGGGTTAGGATTAGGGGACGGGTTAGGGTAAGGCTTCGGGGAAGTGTTAGGGTTAGTGTTCAGGCTAGGTTTAGGGTTAGGGGACGGGGACGGTTTAGGGTCCAGGTGAGTGTACGACAACACTTTAGTGGGAGCGTACATGTGAGGGTTAGGGTTAGGGTTAGGGTTAGGGTTAGGTTTAGTGTTAGGTTTAGGGATAGGTTTAGGGTTAGGTTTAGAGTGTTAGGGTTAGGGTTAGGGTTAGATTTAGGGTTAGGGTTAGGGTTAGGGTTTGGTTTAGGGTTAGTGTTAGGGTTAGGGTTAGGGTTAGGGTTAGGGAAGGGTTAGGGTTAGGTTTAGGGTTAGAGTTAGCGTTAGGGTTAGGGTTAGGGTTAGGTTAGGGTTAGGATTAGGGTTAGGTTTAGGGTTAGGGTTAGGGTTAGGGTTAGCATTAGGGTTAGTGTTAGGGTTTGGTTCAGTGTTAGGGTTAGGGTTAGGATTTAGGGTTAGGGTTAGGGTTAGGGTTAGCGTTAGGGTTAGGGTTAGGGAAGGTTTAGGTTTAGGGTTAGGTTAGTGTTAGGGTTAGGGTTAGAGTTAGAGTTACGGTTAGGGTTAGGGTTAGGGTTAGGGTGAGGGTTAGGGTTAGGGTTAGGGTTTGTTTTAGGGTTAGTGTTAGGGTTAGGGTTAGGGTTAGGGTGAGGGTTAGGGTTAGGGTTTAGTGTTAGCGTTAGGGTTAGGGTTAGGGGTTAGTGTTAGGGTTAGGTTTATGTAAGGGTTACAGTTAGGGTTAGGGTTAGGGTTATGTTAGGTTTAGGGTTAGGGTTATGTTTAGAGGGTTAGGGTTAGGCTTAGGGTTTGGGTTAGGTTTAGGTTTAGGGTTAGGGTTTAGGGTTAGGGTTAGGGTTAGGGTTAGTGGTTAGGGTTAGGGTTAGGGTTAGGGAAAGGTTAGGGTTACGGTTAGGTTAGGTTTAGGATTAGGGTTAGGTTTACGGTTAGGGTTAGGGTTAGGGTTTAGGGTTAGGGTTAGGGTAGAGGTTAGGGTTAGGTTTTAGTTTAGAGGGTTATGGTTAGGGTTAGGGTTAGGGTTAGGGTTAGTGTTAATGTTAGGGTTAGGGTTAGGTTTTGGGTTAGGTTTAAGGGTTAGGGTTAGGTTTATGGTTACGGTTAGGTTTTGGGTTAGGTTTTGGGTTAGGGTTAGTGTTAAGGTTAGGGTTAGGGTTAGGTTAGGTTTAGAGGTTGGGTTAGGGTTAGGATTAGGGTACGGTGATCGGGACGGTATAGGTGACAGGTTAGGGTACGACAACGGTTTAGGTACGACAACGGTTTAGAGGGAGCGTACATGTGAGGGCACGGATTAGTGTTAGCGTACGGATTATGATTAGGGGACGGGTTAGTGTAAGGCTTTGGGGAAGGGTTAGGGTTAGGGTTCGGGCTAGGGTTTGGTTTAGGGGACGGGGACGGTTTAGGGTCCAGGTGCGGGTACGACAACGGTTTAGGGGGAGCGTACGTGTGAGGACACCGGTTAGTGTTAGCGTATGGGTTAGGATTAGGGGACGGTTTAGGGTTAGGCTTCGGGGAAGAGTTAGGGTTTGGATTCGGGCTAGGGTTAGGGTGCAGGGCGGGGACAGTTTAGGGTCCAGGTGATGGTACGACAACGGTTTAGGGGGAGCGTACGTGTGAGGGCATGGGTTAGTGTTAGCGTACGGGTTAGGATTAGGGGATGGGTTAGGGTAAGGCTTCGGGGAAGAGTTAGGGTTAGGGTTCGGGCTAGGGTTATGGTTAGGGGACAGGGACGGTTCAGAGTCTAGGTGAGGGTATGACAACGGTTCAGGCACAGCATACGTGTGAGGGCACGGGTTAGTGTTAGCGTATGGGTTAGGATTAGGGGACGGTTTAGGGTTAGGCTTCGGGGAAGGGTTAGGTTTAGGATTCGGGCTAGGTTTAGGGTTAGGGGACGGGGACGGTTTAGGGTCCAGGTGAGGGTACGACAACGGTTTAGAGGGAGCGTACATGTGAGGGCACGGGCTAGTGTTAGCGTACGGGTTAGGAATAGGGGACGGGTTAGGGTAAGGCTTCGGGGAAGTTTTAGGGTTAGGATTCGGGCTAGGGTTAGGGCTAGGGGACGGGGACTGTTTAGGGTCCAGGTGAGGGTACGACAACGGTTTAGGGGGAGCGTGTGTGTGAGGGCACGGGTTAGTGTTAACGTACGTGTTAGGATTAGGGGAAGGGTTAGGGTATGGCTTCGGGTAACGGTTAGGGTTAGGGTTCGGGCTAGGGTTAGGGTTAGCGGATGGGAAAGGTTTAGGGTCCAGATGAGGGTACGACAACGGTTTAGAGGGAGCGTACATGTGAGGGCACGGATTAGTGTTAGCGTACGGATTATAATTAGGGGACGGGTTAGTGTAAGGCTTCGGGGAAGGGTTAGGGTTAGGGTTCGGGCTAGGGTTAGGGTTAGGGGACGGAGACGGTTTAGAGTCTAGGTGAAGGTACCACAACGGTGTAGGGGGAGCGTACGTGTGAGGGCACGGGTTAGTGTTAGCGTACGGGTTAGGATTAGGGGACGGTTTAGGGTAAGGCTTTGGGGAAGGGTTAGGTTTAGGGTTAGGGTTAGGGTTGGGGTTAGGGTTAGGGTTAGGGTTAGAGGGTTAGTGTTAGGGTTAGGGTTAGGGGTTAGGGTTATTGTTATGGTAAGGGTTATGGTTAGGGTTAGGGTTTAGTGTTAGGGTTAGGTTTAGGGTTAGGTTTAGGGTTAGGGATAGGGATAGGGTTAGAGTGTTAGGGTTAGGGTTAGGGTTAGGGATAATTTTAGTGTTAGGGTTAGGGTTAGAGTGTTAGGGTTAAGGTTAGGGTTAGGGTTAGGGTTTGGGTTAGGGTTAGGGTTAGGTTTAAGGTTAGGGTTAGGGTTGGGGTAGGTTTAGGATTACGGTTAGGTTTAGGGTTCGGGCTAGGGTTAGGTTTAGGGAACGGGGATGGTTTAGGGTCCAGGTGAGTGTACGACAACGGTTTAGGTGGAGTGTACGTGTGAGGGCACGGTTTAGTGTTAGCGTACGGGTTAGGATTAGGGGACGGGTTAGGGTAAGGCTTCGGGGAAGTGTTAGGGTTAGTGTTCAGGCTAGGTTTAGGGTTAGGGGACGGGGACGGTTTAGGGTCCAGGTGAGTGTACGACAACACTTTAGTGGGAGCGTACATGTGAGGGTTAGGGTTAGGGTTAGGGTTAGGGTTAGGTTTAGTGTTAGGTTTAGGGATAGGTTTAGGGTTAGGTTTAGAGTGTTAGGGTTAGGGTTAGGGTTAGATTTAGGGTTAGGGTTAGGGTTAGGGTTTGGTTTAGGGTTAGTGTTAGGGTTAGGGTTAGGGTTAGGGTTAGGGAAGGGTTAGGGTTAGGTTTAGGGTTAGAGTTAGCGTTAGGGTTAGGGTTAGGGTTAGGTTAGGGTTAGGATTAGGGTTAGGTTTAGGGTTAGGGTTAGGGTTAGGGTTAGCATTAGGGTTAGTGTTAGGGTTTGGTTCAGTGTTAGGGTTAGGGTTAGGATTTAGGGTTAGGGTTAGGGTTAGGGTTAGCGTTAGGGTTAGGGTTAGGGAAGGTTTAGGTTTAGGGTTAGGTTAGTGTTAGGGTTAGGGTTAGAGTTAGAGTTACGGTTAGGGTTAGGGTTAGGGTTAGGGTGAGGGTTAGGGTTAGGGTTAGGGTTTGTTTTAGGGTTAGTGTTAGGGTTAGGGTTAGGGTTAGGGTGAGGGTTAGGGTTAGGGTTTAGTGTTAGCGTTAGGGTTAGGGTTAGGGGTTAGTGTTAGGGTTAGGTTTATGTAAGGGTTACAGTTAGGGTTAGGGTTAGGGTTATGTTAGGTTTAGGGTTAGGGTTATGTTTAGAGGGTTAGGGTTAGGCTTAGGGTTTGGGTTAGGTTTAGGTTTAGGGTTAGGGTTTAGGGTTAGGGTTAGGGTTAGGGTTAGTGGTTAGGGTTAGGGTTAGGGTTAGGGAAAGGTTAGGGTTACGGTTAGGTTAGGTTTAGGATTAGGGTTAGGTTTACGGTTAGGGTTAGGGTTAGGGTTTAGGGTTAGGGTTAGGGTAGAGGTTAGGGTTAGGTTTTAGTTTAGAGGGTTATGGTTAGGGTTAGGGTTAGGGTTAGGGTTAGTGTTAATGTTAGGGTTAGGGTTAGGTTTTGGGTTAGGTTTAAGGGTTAGGGTTAGGTTTATGGTTACGGTTAGGTTTTGGGTTAGGTTTTGGGTTAGGGTTAGTGTTAAGGTTAGGGTTAGGGTTAGGTTAGGTTTAGAGGTTGGGTTAGGGTTAGGATTAGGGTACGGTGATCGGGACGGTATAGGTGACAGGTTAGGGTACGACAACGGTTTAGGTACGACAACGGTTTAGAGGGAGCGTACATGTGAGGGCACGGATTAGTGTTAGCGTACGGATTATGATTAGGGGACGGGTTAGTGTAAGGCTTTGGGGAAGGGTTAGGGTTAGGGTTCGGGCTAGGGTTTGGTTTAGGGGACGGGGACGGTTTAGGGTCCAGGTGCGGGTACGACAACGGTTTAGGGGGAGCGTACGTGTGAGGACACCGGTTAGTGTTAGCGTATGGGTTAGGATTAGGGGACGGTTTAGGGTTAGGCTTCGGGGAAGAGTTAGGGTTTGGATTCGGGCTAGGGTTAGGGTGCAGGGCGGGGACAGTTTAGGGTCCAGGTGATGGTACGACAACGGTTTAGGGGGAGCGTACGTGTGAGGGCATGGGTTAGTGTTAGCGTACGGGTTAGGATTAGGGGATGGGTTAGGGTAAGGCTTCGGGGAAGAGTTAGGGTTAGGGTTCGGGCTAGGGTTATGGTTAGGGGACAGGGACGGTTCAGAGTCTAGGTGAGGGTATGACAACGGTTCAGGCACAGCATACGTGTGAGGGCACGGGTTAGTGTTAGCGTATGGGTTAGGATTAGGGGACGGTTTAGGGTTAGGCTTCGGGGAAGGGTTAGGTTTAGGATTCGGGCTAGGTTTAGGGTTAGGGGACGGGGACGGTTTAGGGTCCAGGTGAGGGTACGACAACGGTTTAGAGGGAGCGTACATGTGAGGGCACGGGCTAGTGTTAGCGTACGGGTTAGGAATAGGGGACGGGTTAGGGTAAGGCTTCGGGGAAGTTTTAGGGTTAGGATTCGGGCTAGGGTTAGGGCTAGGGGACGGGGACTGTTTAGGGTCCAGGTGAGGGTACGACAACGGTTTAGGGGGAGCGTGTGTGTGAGGGCACGGGTTAGTGTTAACGTACGTGTTAGGATTAGGGGAAGGGTTAGGGTATGGCTTCGGGTAACGGTTAGGGTTAGGGTTCGGGCTAGGGTTAGGGTTAGCGGATGGGAAAGGTTTAGGGTCCAGATGAGGGTACGACAACGGTTTAGAGGGAGCGTACATGTGAGGGCACGGATTAGTGTTAGCGTACGGATTATAATTAGGGGACGGGTTAGTGTAAGGCTTCGGGGAAGGGTTAGGGTTAGGGTTCGGGCTAGGGTTAGGGTTAGGGGACGGAGACGGTTTAGGGTTCAGGTGAGGGTACGACAACGTTTTAGGGGCAGCAAACGTGTGAGGGCACGGGTTAGTGTTAGCGTATGGGTTAGGATTAGGGGACGGGTTAGGGTTAGGGTTCAGGCTAGGGTTAGGGTTAAGGGACGGGGACGGTTTAGTGTCCAGGTGAGGGTACGTCGACGGTTTAGGGGGAGCGTACGTGTGAGGGCACGGGTTAGTGTTAGTGTATGTGTTAGGATTAGGGGACGTGTTAGCGTAAACTTCGGGGAAGGGTTAGGTTTAGGGTTCGGGCTAGGGTTATGGTTAGGGTACGGGGACGGTTTAGGGTCCAGGTGAGGGTACGACAACGGTTTAGGGGGAGCGTACGTGTGAGGGCACGGGTTAGTGTTAGCGTACGGGTTAGTATTAGGGGACGGGTAAGGGTAAGGCTGCGGGGAAGGGTTAGAGTTACAGTTCCGGCTAGGGTTAGGGTTAGGGAACGGGGACGGGTTAGGGTCCAGGTGAGGGTACGACAACGGTTTAGGGGGAGCGTACGTGTGAGGGCATGGGTTAGTGTTAGCGTACGGGTTAGAATTATGGGACGGGTTAGGGTAAGGCTTCGGGGAAGGTTTAGGGTTAGGGTTTCGGCTATGTTTAGGGTTAGGGTACGGGGACGGTTTAGGCTCCATCTCAGGGTACGACCATGGTTTAGGGGGAGCGTTCGTGTGAGGGCACGGGTTAGTGTTAGCGTACGGGTTAGGATTAGGGGACGGTTTAGGGTAAGGCTTTGGGGAAGGGTTAGGGTTAGGGTTCGGGCTAGGGTTTGGTTTAGGGGACGGGGACGGATTAGGGTCCAGGTGCGTGTACGACAACGGTTTAGGGGGAGCGTACGTGTGAGGGCACGGGTTAGTGTTAGCGTACGGGTTAGGATTAGGCGACGGGTTAGGGTAAGGCTTCAGGGAAAGGTTAGGGTTAGGTTTCGGGCTAGGGTTATGGTTAGGGGATGGGGATGGTTTAGGGTCCAGGTGAGTGTACAAGAACTTGTTTAGGGGGAGTGTACGTGTGACAGCACAGGTTAGTGTTAGCGTATGGTTTAGGATTAAGGGACGGTTTAGGGTAAGGCTTTGGGAAGGGTTAGGTTTTGGGTTCGGGCTAAGGTTAGTGTTAGGGAACGGGGACGGTTTAGGGTCCAGGTGAGGGTACGACAACGGTTTAGGGGGAGCGTACGTGTGAGGGCACGGGTTAGTGTTAGCGTATGGGTTAGGATTAGGGGACGGGTTAGGGTAAGGCTTTGGGGAAGGGTTAGGTTTAGGGTTAGGGTTCGGGCAAGTGTTAGGGTTAGGGGACGGGGCTGGTTTAGGGTCCAGGTGAGGGTACCACAAGGGTTTAGGGGGAGCGTATGTGTGAGGGCACGGGTTAGTGTTAGCGTACGGGTTAGGATTAGGGGACGGGTGAGTGTAACGCTTCTGGTAAGGGTTAGGGTTAGGGTTCGTGCTAGGGTTAGACTTAGGGAACGGGGACGGTTTAGGGGCCACGTGAGGGTAGGAAAACCGTTTAGGGGGAGCGTACGTGTGAGGACACGGGTTAGTGTTAGCGTACGGGTTAGGATTAGGGGACGGGTGAGGGGAAGGCATCGGGGAAGGGTTAGGGTTAGGGTTCGGGCTAGGGTTAGGGTTAGGGGACGGGGACAGTTTAGGGTCCAGGTGAGGGTACGATAACGGTTTAGTGGGAGCGTACGTGTGAGGGCACGGGTTAGTGTTAGTGCATGAGTTAGGATTAGGGGACGTGTTAGGGTAAGGCTTCGGGGAAGGGTTAGGGTTAGGGTTCGGGCTAGGGTTAGGGTTAGGGGACGGGGACAGTTTAGGGTCCAGGTGATGGTACAACAACGGTTTAGGGAGAGCGTACGTGTGAGGGTACAGGTTAGAGTTAGCGTACGGGTTAGATTTAGGGGACGGGTTAGGGTAAGGCTTCGGGTAAATGTTAGGTTTAGGTTTCAGGCTAGGGTTAGGGTTAGGGGACGGGGACGGTTTAGGGTCCAGGTGAGTGTACGAGAACAGTTTAGGGGGAGCGTACGTGTGAGGGCACAGGTTAGTGTTAGTGTACGGGTTAGGATTAGGGGACGGGTTAGGTTAAGGCTTCGGGGAAGGGTTAGGGGTAGGTTTCGGGCTAGGGTTAGGGTTAGGGGACGGGGACGGTTTAGAGTCTAGGTGAAGGTACCACAACGGTGTAGGGGGAGCGTACGTGTGAGGGCACGGGTTAGTGTTAGCGTACGGGTTAGGATTAGGGGACGGTTTAGGGTAAGGCTTTGGGGAAGGGTTAGGTTTAGGGTTAGGGTTAGGGTTGGGGTTAGGGTTAGGGTTAGGGTTAGAGGGTTAGTGTTAGGGTTAGGGTTAGGGGTTAGGGTTATTGTTATGGTAAGGGTTATGGTTAGGGTTAGGGTTTAGTGTTAGGGTTAGGTTTAGGGTTAGGTTTAGGGTTAGGGATAGGGATAGGGTTAGAGTGTTAGGGTTAGGGTTAGGGTTAGGGATAATTTTAGTGTTAGGGTTAGGGTTAGAGTGTTAGGGTTAAGGTTAGGGTTAGGGTTAGGGTTTGGGTTAGGGTTAGGGTTAGGTTTAAGGTTAGGGTTAGGGTTGGGGTAGGTTTAGGATTACGGTTAGGTTTAGGGTTCGGGCTAGGGTTAGGTTTAGGGAACGGGGATGGTTTAGGGTCCAGGTGAGTGTACGACAACGGTTTAGGTGGAGTGTACGTGTGAGGGCACGGTTTAGTGTTAGCGTACGGGTTAGGATTAGGGGACGGGTTAGGGTAAGGCTTCGGGGAAGTGTTAGGGTTAGTGTTCAGGCTAGGTTTAGGGTTAGGGGACGGGGACGGTTTAGGGTCCAGGTGAGTGTACGACAACACTTTAGTGGGAGCGTACATGTGAGGGTTAGGGTTAGGGTTAGGGTTAGGGTTAGGTTTAGTGTTAGGTTTAGGGATAGGTTTAGGGTTAGGTTTAGAGTGTTAGGGTTAGGGTTAGGGTTAGATTTAGGGTTAGGGTTAGGGTTAGGGTTTGGTTTAGGGTTAGTGTTAGGGTTAGGGTTAGGGTTAGGGTTAGGGAAGGGTTAGGGTTAGGTTTAGGGTTAGAGTTAGCGTTAGGGTTAGGGTTAGGGTTAGGTTAGGGTTAGGATTAGGGTTAGGTTTAGGGTTAGGGTTAGGGTTAGTGTTAATGTTAGTGTTAGGGTTAGGTTTTGGGTTAGGTTTAAGGGTTAGTGTTAGGGTTAGGGTTAGGTTTAGGGTTACGGTTAGGTTTTGGGTTAGGGTTAGGGTTAGGGTTAGTGTTAGGGTTAGGTTAGGTTTAGAGGTTAGGGTTAGGGTTAGGGTTAGGGGACGGTGATCGGGACGGTTTAAGTGATAGGTTAGGGTACGACAACGGTTTAGGGTGAGCGTACGTGTGCGGGCCTGTGTTAGTGTTAGCGTACGGGTTAGGATTAGGGGACGGGTCAGGGTAGGGTTAGGGTTAGGGTTAGGGTTAGGGGTTAGGGTTAGGGTTAGGGTTAGGTGTTAGGCTTAGGGTTAGGGTTAGGGTTAGG
>NC_064565.1:390000-395000 GCF_937001465.1 Orcinus orca | reverse complement strand
AGGGTAAGGCTTCGGGGAAGGTTTAGGGTTAGGGTTCGGGCTAGGGTTACGGTTAGGGGACGGGGATGGTTTAGGGTCCAGGTGAGTATACGACAACAGTTTAGGGGGAGCGTACGTGTGAGGGCACGGGTTAATGTTAGCGTATGGGTTAGGATTAGGGGACGGGTTAGGGTAAGGCTTCTGGGAAGGGTTAGGGTTAGGGTTCGGGCTAGGGTTAGGGTTAGGGTACGGGGACGGTTTAGGGTCCAGGTGAGGGTACGACAACGGTTTGGGGGAGCGTACGTGTGATGGCAAGGGTTAGTGTTAGCGTACAGGTTAGGATTAGGGGACGGGTAAGGGTAAGGCTGCGGGGAAGGGTTAGAGTTACGGTTCGGGCTAGGGTTAGGGTTAGGGGACGGGGCCGGGTTAGGGTCCAGGTGAGGGTATGACAACGGTTTAGGGGGAGCGTACGTGTGAGGGCACGGGTTAGTGTTAGCGTACGGGTTAGAATTATGGGACGGGTTAGGGTAAGGCTTCGGGGAAGGTTTAGGGTTAGGGTTCAGGCTATGGTTAGGGTTAGGGTACGGGGACGGTTTAGGCTCCATCTGAGAGTATGACCACGGTTTAGGGGGAGCGTTCGTGTGAGGGCACGGGTTAGTGTTAGCGTACGGGATAGGATTAGGGGACTGGTTAGGGTAAGGTTTCGGGGAAGGGTTAGGGTTAGGCTTTGGGCTAGGGTTAGGGTTAGGGGACGGGGACGGTTTAAGGTCCAGGTGAGGGTATGACCATGGTTTAGGGGGAGCGTACGTGTGAGGGCATGGGTTAGTGTTAGCGTACTGGTTAGGATTAGGGGACGGTTTAGGGTAAGGCTTCGGGGAAGGGTTAGGTTTAGGGTTCGGGCTAGGGTTTGGTTTAGGGAACGGGGACGGTTTAGGATCCAGGTGCGGGTACGACAACGGTTTAGGGTGAGTGTACGTGTGAGGGCACGGGTTAGTATTAGCGTACGGGTTAGGATTAAGGGAAGGGTTAGGGTAAGGCTTCAGGAAAGGGTTAGTGTTAGGGTTCGGGCTAAGGTTAGCGTTAGGTGATGGGGACGGTTTAGGGTCCAGGTGAGGGTACGACAACGGTTTAGGGTGAGCACATGTGTGAGGGCACAGGTTAGTGTTAGTGTACGGGTTAGGATTAGGGGACGCGTTAGGGTAAGGCTTCGGTGAAGGGTTAGGTTTAGGGTTCGGGCTAGGGTTAGTGTTAGGGGACAGGGACAGTTTAGGGTCCAGGTGAGGGTACGACAACGGTTTAGATGGAGCGTACATGTGTGGGCACGGGCTAGTGTTAGCGTACAGGTTAGGAATAGGGGACGGGTTAGGGTAAGGCTTCGGGGAAGTTTTAGGGTTAGGATTCGGGCTAGGGTTAGGGCTAGGGGACGGGGAGGGTTTAGGGTCCAGGTGAGGGTACGACAACGGTTTAGGGGGAGCGTGTGTGTGAGGGCACGGGTTAGTGTTAACGTACGGGTTAGGATTAGGGGACGGGTTAGGGTAAGGCTTCGGGTAACGGTTTTGGTTAGGGTTCGGGCTAGGTTTAGGGTTAGCAGATGGGAAAGGTTTAGGGTCCAGATGAGGGTACGACAACGGTTTAGAGGGAGCGTACATGTGAGGGCACGGATTATTGTTAGCGTACGGATTATGATTAGGGGACAGGTTAGTGTAAGGCTTCGGGGAAGGGTTAGGGTTAGGGTTCGGGCTAGGGTTAGGGTTAGGGGACGGAGACGGTTTAGGGTCCAGGTGAGGGTACGACAACGTTTTAGGGGCAGCGTACGTGTGAGGGCATGGGTTATTGTTAGCGTATGGGTTAGGATTAGGGGACGGGTTAGGGTTAGGGTTCAGGCTAGGGTTAGGGTTAGGGGACGGGGACGGTTTAGCGTCCAGGTGAGGGTACGTCAATGGTTTAGGGGGAGCGTACGTGTGAGGGCACGGGTTAGTGTTAGTGTATGTGTTAGGATTAGGGGATGTGTTAGCGTAAGACTTCGGGGAAGGGTTAGGGTTAGGGTTCAGGCTAGGGTTAGGGTTAGGGGACGGGGACGGTTTAGGGTCCAGGTGAGTGTACGACAACACTTTAGTGGGAGCGTACATGTGAGGGTTAGGGTTAGGGTTAGGGTTAGGGTTTGGGTTAGGTTTAGTGTTAGGTTTAGGGCTAGGTTTAGGGTTAGGTTTAGAGTGTTAGGGTTAGGGTTAGGGTTAGGGTTAGTGTTAGGGTTCGGGTTAGGGTTAGGGTTTGGTTTAGGGTTAGTGTTAGTGTTAGGGTTAGGGTTAGGGTTAGGGTTAGGGTTTAGGGTTAGCGTTAGGGTTAGGGTTAGGGGTTAGTGTTAGGGTTAGGTTTATGTAAGGGTTACAGTTAGGGTTAGTGTTAGGGTTAGGTTAGGGTTAGGGTTAGGGTTAGAGGGTTAGGGTTAGGCTTAGGGTTTGGGTTAGGTTTAGGGTTAGGGTATAGGGTTAGGGTTAGGGTTAGGGTTAGTGGTTAGGGTTAGGGTTAGGGAAGGGTTAGGGTTAGGTTTAGGGTTAGAGTTAGCGTTAGGGTTAGGGTTAGGGTTAGGTTAGGGTTAGGATTAGGGTTAGGTTTAGGGTTAGGGTTAGGGTTAGGGGTTAGTGTTAGGGTTAGGGTAGAGGTTAGGGTTAGGGTTTGGTTTAGAGGATTAGGGTTAGGGTTAGGGTTAGTGTTAATGTTTGTGTTAGGGTTAGGTTTTGGGTTAGGTTTAAGGGTTACTGTTAGGGTTAGGGTTAGGTTTAGGGTTACGGTTAGGTTTTGGGTTAGGGTTAGTGTTAGGGTTAGGGTTAGGGTTAGTGTTAGGGTTAGGTTAGGTTTAGAGGTTAGGGTTAGGGTTAGGGTTAGGGGACGGTGATCGGGACGGTTTAAGTGACAGGTTAGGGTACGACAACGGTTTAGGGTGAGCGTACGTGTGCGGGCATGGGTTAGTGTTAGCGTACGGTTTAGGATTAGGGGACGGGTCAGGGTAGGGTTAGGGTTAGGGTTAGGGTTAGGGTTAGGGGTTAGGGTTAGGGTTAGGGTTAGGGTTAGGTGTTAGGCTTAGGGTTAGGGTTAGGGTTAGGTTTAGAGGGTTACGGTTAGGGTTAGGTTTAGGGTTAGGGTCAGGGGTTAGTGTTAGGGTTAGGGTTAGGGTTAGGGTTAGGGTTAGGGTTAGAGGGTTAAGGTTAGGATTAGGGTTAGGGTTAGGGTTAGGCGTTAGGGTTAGTATTATGGTTAGGGTTAGTGTTAGGGTTAGAGCGTTAGGGTTAGGGTTAAGTTTAGGGTTAGGGTTAGGGTTTAGGGTTAGGGTTAGGGTTAGGGTTAGGTTTAGGGGTTAGGTTTAGGGTTAGGGAAGGGTTAGGGTTAGGGTTAGGTTTAGGTTAGGGGTAGGTTAGGGTTAGTGTTAGGGTTTGGTTCAGGGTTAGGGTTAGGGTTATTGTCAGGGTTAGGGTTAGGAGTTAGGGGTTAGGGTTAGGGTTAGGTTTAGGATTAGGGGTTAGGTTTAGGGTTAGGGTTAGGGTTAGGGTTAGGGTTAGGGATAATTAGTGTTAGGGTTAGGGTTAGAGTGTTAGGGTTAAGGTTAGGGTTAGGGTTAGGGTTTGGGTTAGGGTTAGGGTTAGGTTTAAGGTTAGGGTTAGGGTTGGGGTAGGTTTAGGATTACGGTTAGGTTTAGGGTTCGGGCTAGGGTTAGGTTTAGGGAACGGGGATGGTTTAGGGTCCAGGTGAGTGTACGACAACGGTTTAGGTGGAGTGTACGTGTGAGGGCACGGTTTAGTGTTAGCGTACGGGTTAGGATTAGGGGACGGGTTAGGGTAAGGCTTCGGGGAAGTGTTAGGGTTAGTGTTCAGGCTAGGTTTAGGGTTAGGGGACGGGGACGGTTTAGGGTCCAGGTGAGTGTACGACAACACTTTAGTGGGAGCGTACATGTGAGGGTTAGGGTTAGGGTTAGGGTTAGGGTTAGGTTTAGTGTTAGGTTTAGGGATAGGTTTAGGGTTAGGTTTAGAGTGTTAGGGTTAGGGTTAGGGTTAGATTTAGGGTTAGGGTTAGGGTTAGGGTTTGGTTTAGGGTTAGTGTTAGGGTTAGGGTTAGGGTTAGGGTTAGGGTTAGGGTTAGGTTTAGGGTTAGAGTTAGCGTTAGGGTTAGGGTTAGGGTTAGGTTAGGGTTAGGATTAGGGTTAGGTTTAGGGTTAGGGTTAGGGTTAGTGTTAATGTTAGTGTTAGGGTTAGGTTTTGGGTTAGGTTTAAGGGTTAGTGTTAGGGTTAGGGTTAGGTTTAGGGTTACGGTTAGGTTTTGGGTTAGGGTTAGGGTTAGGGTTAGGGTTAGTGTTAGGGTTAGGTTAGGTTTAGAGGTTAGGGTTAGGGTTAGGGTTAGGGGACGGTGATCGGGACGGTTTAAGTGATAGGTTAGGGTACGACAACGGTTTAGGGTGAGCGTACGTGTGCGGGCCTGTGTTAGTGTTAGCGTACGGGTTAGGATTAGGGGACGGGTCAGGGTAGGGTTAGGGTTAGGGTTAGGGTTAGGGGTTAGGGTTAGGGTTAGGTGTTAGGCTTAGGGTTAGGGTTAGGGTTAGGTTAGGGTTAGGATTAGGGTTAGGTTTAGGGTTAGGGTTAGGGTTAGGGGTTAGTGTTAGGGTTAGGGTAGAGGTTAGGGTTAGGGTTTGGTTTAGAGGATTAGGGTTAGGGTTAGGGTTAGGGTTAGTGTTAATGTTTGTGTTAGGGTTAGGTTTTGGGTTAGGTTTAAGGGTTACTGTTAGGGTTAGGGTTAGGTTTAGGGTTACGGTTAGGTTTTGGGTTAGGGTTAGTGTTAGGGTTAGGGTTAGGGTTAGTGTTAGGGTTAGGTTAGGTTTAGAGGTTAGGGTTAGGGTTAGGGTTAGGGGACGGTGATCGGGACGGTTTAAGTGACAGGTTAGGGTACGACAACGGTTTAGGGTGAGCGTACGTGTGCGGGCATGGGTTAGTGTTAGCGTACGGTTTAGGATTAGGGGACGGGTCAGGGTAGGG
>NC_064565.1:382500-385000 GCF_937001465.1 Orcinus orca | reverse complement strand
GGTTTAGGGTTAGGGTTCAGGCTATGGTTAGGGTTAGGGTACGGGGACGGTTTAGGCTCCATCTGAGAGTATGACCACGGTTTAGGGGGAGCGTTCGTGTGAGGGCACGGGTTAGTGTTAGCGTACGGGATAGGATTAGGGGACTGGTTAGGGTAAGGTTTCGGGGAAGGGTTAGGGTTAGGCTTTGGGCTAGGGTTAGGGTTAGGGGACGGGGACGGTTTAAGGTCCAGGTGAGGGTATGACCATGGTTTAGGGGGAGTGTACGTGTGAGGGCATGGGTTAGTGTTAGCGTACTGGTTAGGATTAGGGGACGGTTTAGGGTAAGGCTTCGGGGAAGGGTTAGGTTTAGGGTTCGGGCTAGGGTTTGGTTTAGGGAACGGGGACGGTTTAGGATCCAGGTGCGGGTACGACAACGGTTTAGGGTGAGTGTACGTGTGAGGGCACGGGTTAGTGTTAGCGTACGGGTTAGGATTAGGGGACGGGTTAGGGTAAGGCTTCAGGGAAAGGTTAGGTTTAGGTTTCGGGCTAGGGTTAGTGTTAGGGAATGGGGACGGTTTAGGGTCCAGGTGAGGGTACCACAACGGTTTAGGGGGAGCGTACATGTGAAGGCATGTGTTAGTATTAGCGTACGGGTTAGGATTAAGGGAAGGGTTAGGGTAAGGCTTCAGGAAAGGGTTAGTGTTAGGGTTCGGGCTAAGGTTAGCGTTAGGTGATGGGGACGGTTTAGGGTCCAGGTGAGGGTACGACAACGGTTTAGGGTGAGCACATGTGTGAGGGCACAGGTTAGTGTTAGTGTACGGGTTAGGATTAGGGGACGCGTTAGGGTAAGGCTTCGGTGAAGGGTTAGGTTTAGGGTTCGGGCTAGGGTTAGTGTTAGGGGACAGGGACAGTTTAGGGTCCAGGTGAGGGTACGACAACGGTTTAGATGGAGCGTACATGTGTGGGCACGGGCTAGTGTTAGCGTACAGGTTAGGAATAGGGGACGGGTTAGGGTAAGGCTTCGGGGAAGTTTTAGGGTTAGGATTCGGGCTAGGGTTAGGGCTAGGGGACGGGGAGGGTTTAGGGTCCAGGTGAGGGTACGACAACGGTTTAGGGGGAGCGTGTGTGTGAGGGCACGGGTTAGTGTTAACGTACGGGTTAGGATTAGGGGACGGGTTAGGGTAAGGCTTCGGGTAACGGTTTTGGTTAGGGTTCGGGCTAGGTTTAGGGTTAGCAGATGGGAAAGGTTTAGGGTCCAGATGAGGGTACGACAACGGTTTAGAGGGAGCGTACATGTGAGGGCACGGATTATTGTTAGCGTACGGATTATGATTAGGGGACAGGTTAGTGTAAGGCTTCGGGGAAGGGTTAGGGTTAGGGTTCGGGCTAGGGTTAGGGTTAGGGGACGGAGACGGTTTAGGGTCCAGGTGAGGGTACGACAACGTTTTAGGGGCAGCGTACGTGTGAGGGCATGGGTTATTGTTAGCGTATGGGTTAGGATTAGGGGACGGGTTAGGGTTAGGGTTCAGGCTAGGGTTAGGGTTAGGGGACGGGGACGGTTTAGCGTCCAGGTGAGGGTACGTCAATGGTTTAGGGGGAGCGTACGTGTGAGGGCACGGGTTAGTGTTAGTGTATGTGTTAGGATTAGGGGATGTGTTAGCGTAAGACTTCGGGGAAGGGTTAGGGTTAGGGTTCAGGCTAGGGTTAGGGTTAGGGGACGGGGACGGTTTAGGGTCCAGGTGAGTGTACGACAACACTTTAGTGGGAGCGTACATGTGAGGGTTAGGGTTAGGGTTAGGGTTAGGGTTAGGGTTAGGTTTAGTGTTAGGTTTAGGGCTAGGTTTAGGGTTAGGTTTAGAGTGTTAGGGTTAGGGTTAGGGTTAGGGTTAGTGTTAGGGTTCGGGTTAGGGTTAGGGTTTGGTTTAGTGTTAGTGTTAGTGTTAGGGTTAGGGTTAGGGTTAGGGTTAGGGTTTAGGGTTAGCGTTAGGGTTAGGGTTAGGGGTTAGTGTTAGGGTTAGGTTTATGTAAGGGTTACAGTTAGGGTTAGTGTTAGGGTTAGGTTAGGGTTAGGGTTAGGGTTAGAGGGTTAGGGTTAGGCTTAGGGTTTGGGTTAGGTTTAGGGTTAGGGTATAGGGTTAGGGTTAGGGTTAGGGTTAGTGGTTAGGGTTAGGGTTAGGGAAGGGTTAGGGTTAGGTTTAGGGTTAGAGTTAGCGTTAGGGTTAGGGTTAGGGTTAGGTTAGGGTTAGGATTAGGGTTAGGTTTAGGGTTAGGGTTAGGGTTAGGGGTTAGTGTTAGGGTTAGGGTAGAGGTTAGGGTTAGGGTTTGGTTTAGAGGATTAGGGTTAGGGTTAGGGTTAGGGTTAGTGTTAATGTTTGTGTTAGGGTTAGGTTTTGGGTTAGGTTTAAGGGTTACTGTTAGGGTTAGGGTTAGGTTTAGGGTTACGGTTAGGTTTTGGGTTAGGGTTAGTGTTAGGGTTAGGGTTAGGGTTAGTGTTAGGGTTAGGTTAGGTTTAGAGGTTAGG
>NC_064565.1:375000-377500 GCF_937001465.1 Orcinus orca | reverse complement strand
GGGTTAGGGTTAAGGTTAGGGTTAGGGTCAGGGGTTAGAGTTAGGGTTAGGGTTAGGGTTAGGGTTAGGGTTAGAGGGTTAAAGTTAGGGTTAGGGTTAGGGTTAGGGTTAGGGTTAGAGGGTTAAAGTTAGGGTTAGGGTTAGGGTTAGGGTTAGGGGTTAGGTTTAGTGTTAGTGTTAGGGTTAGGGTTAGGGTTAGGGTTTAGGGTTAGCGTTAGGATTAGGGTTAGGGGTTAGTGTTAGGGTTAGGTTTATGTAAGGGTTACGGTTAGGGTTAGGTTAGGGTTAGGGTTAGGGTTAGGATTAGAGGGTTAGGGTTAGGCTTAGGGTTTGGGTTAGGGTTTGGGTTAGGGTTAGGTTTTAGGGTTAGGGTTAGGGTTAGTGGTTAGGGTTAGGGTTAGTGTTAGGGAAGGGTTAGGGTTAGGGTTAGGGTTAGAGTTAGCGTTAGGGTTAAGGTTAGGGTTAGGTTAAGGTTAGGATTAGGATTAGGTTTAGGGTTAGGTTTAGGGTTAGGGTTTAGAGTTAGTGTTATTGTTAATGTTAGGGTTAGGGTTAGGTTTTGGGTTAGGTTTAAGTGTTAGTCTTAGGGTTAGGGTTAGGTTTACGGTTACGGTTAGGGTTAGGGTTAGGGTTAGTGTTAGGGTTAGGGTTAGGGGTTAGGGTTACTGTTAGGGTTAGGGCTAGGGTTAGGGTTAGGGTTAGGGTTAGGGCTAGGGTTATGGTTACAGGGTTAGGGTTAGGGTTAATGTTAGGGTTAGGGTTAGGTTTAGGGTTTAGGGTTAGCGTTAGGGTTAGGCTTAGGGTTAGGGTTTAGGGTTAGGTTTAGGGTTAGGGAAGTGTTAGGGTTAGGGTTAGTGTTAGGGTTAGGTTAGGGTTAGGGTTAGCGTTAGGGTTAGTGTTAGGGTTTGGTTCAGTGTTAGGGTTAGGGTTAGGATTTAGGGTTAGGGTTAGGGTTAGGGTTAGCTTTAGGGTTAGGGTTAGGGAAGATTTAGGTTTAGGGTTAGGTTAGTGTTAGGGTTAGGGTAAGAGTTAGAGTTAGGTTTAGGGTTAGGGTTAAGTTTAGGTTAGGTGTAGGGTTAGGGTTAGGGTTAGGGTTAGGGGTTAGGGTTAGGGTTAGGGTTAGGTTTAGGGTTAGGTTTTGGGTTAGGTTTAAGGTTTACTGTTAGGGTTAGGGTTAGGGTTAGGGTTAGGGTTTGGTTTAGGGTTAGTGTTAGGGTTAGGGTTAGGGTTAGGTTGAGGGTTAGGGTTAGGGTTTAGGGTTAGCGTTAGGGTTAGGGTTAGGGTTAGGGTTTAGGGTTAGCGTTAGGGTTAGGGTTAGGGGTTAGTGTTAGGGTTAGGTTTATGTAAGGGTTACAGTTAGGGTTAGTGTTAGGGTTAGGTTAGGGTTAGGGTTAGGGTTAGAGGGTTAGGGTTAGGCTTAGGGTTTGGGTTAGGTTTAGGGTTAGGGTATAGTGTTAGGGTTAGGGTTAGGGTTAGTGGTTAGGGTTAGGGTTAGGGTTAGGGAAGGGTTAGGGTTAGGTTTAGGGTTAGGGTTAGGGTTAGGGTTAGGCGTTAGGGTTAGTATTATGGTTAGGGTTAGTGTTAGGGTTAGAGCGTTAGGGTTAGGGTTAAGTTTAGGGTTAGGGTTAGGGTTTAGGGTTAGGGTTAGGGTTAGGGTTAGGTTTAGGGGTTAGGTTTAGGGTTAGGGAAGGGTTAGGGTTAGGGTTAGGTTTAGGTTAGGGGTAGGGTTAGGGTTAGTGTTAGGCTTTGGTTCAGGGTTAGGGTTAGGGTTATTGTCAGGGTTAGGGTTAGGGGTTAGGGGTTAGGGTTAGGGTTAGGTTTAGGATTAGGGGTTAGGTTTAGGGTTAGGGTTAGGGTTAGGGGTGAGGGTAAGGATTAGGGTTAGGTTTAGGGTTAGGGTTAGGGTTAGGGTTAGGGTTAGCGTTAGGGGTTAGGGTTAGGGTTAGTGTTCGGGTTAGGGTTAGGGGTTAGGGGTTATGGATAGGGTTAGTGTTAGTGTTAGGTTTAGGGTTAGGTTTTGGGTTAGGTTTAAGTGTTAGGGATAGGGTTAGGTTTAGGGTTACGGTTAGGTTTATGGTTAGGGTTTGTGTTAGGGTTAGGGTTAGAGTTAGGGTTAGGTTTGGTTTAGGGGTTAGGGTTAGGGTTAGGGTTAGGGTTAGTTTTAGGGTTAGGGTTAGGTTTAGAGGGTTAGGGTTAGGGTTAGGGTTAGGGTTAGTGTTTGGGTTAGTGTTAGGGTTAGGTTTAAGGTTAGGGTTAGGGTTAAGGTTGGTTTAGGTTTAGGGTTAGGGTTAGGGTTAGGGTTAGGTTTAGGGTTAGAGGGTTCCGGTTAGGGTTAGGGTTAGGGTTAGGGTTAGGTTAGGGTTAGGGTTAGGGTTAGTTTTAGGGTTAGGGTTAGGTTTGGAGGGTTAGGGTTAGGGTTAGGGTTAGGGTTAGTGTTTGGGTTAGTGTTAGGGTTAGGTTAAAGGTTAGGGTTAGGGTTAGGGTTGGTTTAGGTTTAGGG
>NC_064565.1:357500-360000 GCF_937001465.1 Orcinus orca | reverse complement strand
GGGTTAGGTTTAGTGTTAGTGTTAGGGTTAGGGTTAGGGTTAGGGTTTAGGGTTAGCGTTAGGATTAGGGTTGGGGTTAGTGTTAGGGTTAGGTTTATGTAAGGGTTACGGTTAGGGTTAGGGTTAGGGTTAGGTTAGGTTTAGGGTTAGGGTTAGGATTAGAGGGTTAGGGTTAGGCTTAGGGTTTGGGTTAGGGTTTGGGTTAGGGTTAGGGTTTAGGGTTAGGGTTAGGGTTAGGGTTAGTGGTTAGGGTTAGGGTTAGTGTTAGGGAAGGGTTAGGGTTAGGGTTAGAGTTAGCGTTAGGGTTAAGGTTAGGGTTAGGTTAGGGTTAGGATTAGGGTTAGGTTTAGGGTTAGGTTTAGGGTTAGGGATTAGGGTTAGTGTTAGTGTTAATGTTAGGGTTAGGGTTAGGTTTTGGGTTAGGTTTAAGGGTTAGTCTTAGGGTTAGGGTTAGGTTTACGGTTACGGTTAGGGTTAGGGTTAGTGTTAGGGTTAGGGGTTAGGGTTACTGTTAGGGTTAGGGCTAGGGTTAGGGTTAGGGTTAGGGTTAGGGCTAGGGTTATGGTTACAGGGTTAGGGTTAGGGTTAATGTTAGGGTTAGGGTTAGGTTTAGGGTTTAGGTTTAGCGTTAGGGTTAGGCTTAGGGTTAGGGTTTAGGGTTAGGTTTAGGGTTAGAGAAGGGTTAGGGTTAGGGTTAGGTTAGGGTTAGGGTTAGCGTTAGGGTTAGTGTTAGGGTTTGGTTCAGTGTTAGGGTTAGGGTTAGGATTTAGGGTTAGGGTTAGGGTTAGGGTTAGCATTAGGGTTAAGGTTAGGGAAGATTTAGGTTTAGGGTTAGGTTAGTGTTAGGGTTAGGTTTAGAGTTAGAGTTAGGTTTAGGGTTAGGGTTAAGTTTAGGTTAGGTGTAGGGTTAGGGTTAGGGTTAGGGTTAGGGTTAGGGGTTAGGGTTAGGGTTAGGGTTAGGTTTAGGGTTAGGTTTTGGGTTAGGTTTAAGGTTTACTGTTAGGGTTAGGGTTAGGGTTAGGGTTAGGGTTTGGTTTAGGGTTAGTGTTAGGGTTAGGGTGAGGGTAGGGTTAGGGTTTAGGGTTAGCATTAGGGTTAGGGTTAGGGGTTAGTGTTAGGGTTAGGTTTATGTAAGGGTTACAGTTAGGGTTAGGGTTAGGGTTAGGTTAGGGTTAGGGTTAGGGTTATGGTTAGAGGGTTAGGGTTAGGCTTAGGGTTTGGGTTAGGTTTAGGCTTAGGGTTAGGGTTTAGGGTTAGGGTTAGGGTTAGGGTTAGTGGTTAGGGTTAGGGTTAGGGTTAGGGAATGGTTAGGGTTAGGGTTAGGTTAGGTTTAGGATTAGGGTTAGGTTTAGGGTTAGGGTTAGGGGTTAGGGTTAGGGTAGAGGTTAGGGTTAGGGTTTAGTTTAGAGGGTTAGGGTTAGGGTTAGGGTTAGTGTTAATGTTAGGGTTAGGGTTAGGTTTTGGGTTAGGTTTAAGGGTTAGTGTTAGGGTTAGGTTTATGGTTACGGTTAGTTTTTGGGTTAGAGTTTGGGTTAGGGTTAGTGTTAGGGTTCGGGTTAGGGTTAGGTTAGGTTTAGAGGTTAGGGTTAGGGTTAGGGTTAGGGTACGGTTATCGGGACGGTTTAGGTGACAGGTTAGGGTACGACAACGCTTTAAGGTGAGCGTACTTGTGAGGGCATGGGTTAGTGTTAGCGTACGGGTTAGGATTAGGGGATGGGTCAGCGTAACGCTTCGGGGTTAGGGTTAGGGTTAGGGTTAGGGTTAGGGTTAAGGTTAGGGTTTAGGGTTAGCGTTAGGGTTAGGGTTAGGGGTTAGTGTTAGGGTTAGGTTTATGTAAGGGTTACAGTTAGGGTTAGGGTTAGGGTTAGGTTAGGGTTAGGGTTAGGGTTAGAGGGTTAGGGTTAGGCTTAGGGTTTGGGTTAGGTTTAGGGTTAGGGTTTAGGGTTAGGGTTAGGGTTAGGGTTAGTGGTTAGGGTTAGGGTTAGGGTTAGGGAAGGGTTAGGGTTAGGTTTAGGGTTAGAGTTAGCATTAGGGTTAGTGTTAGGTTAGGGTTAGGATTAGGGTTAGGTTTAGGGTTAGGGTTAGGGTTAGGGTTAGGGTTAGGATAGAGGTTAGGGTTAGGGTTTGGTTTAGAGGATTAGGGTTAGGGTTAGGGTTAGGGTTAGTGTTAATGTTTGTGTTAGGGTTAGGTTTTGGGTTAGGTTTAAGGGTTAGTGTTAGGGTTAGGGTTAGGTTTAGGGTTACGGTTAGGTTTTGGGTTAGGGTTAGGGTTAGGGTTAGGGTTAGGGTTAGTGTTAGGGTTAGGTTAGGTTTAGAGGTTAGGGTTAGGGTTAGGGTTAGGGGACGGTGATCGGGACGGTTTAAGTGACAGGTTAGGGTACGACAACGGTTTAGGGTGAGCGTACGTGTGCGGGCATGGGTTAGTGTTAGCGTACGGGTTAGGATTAGGGGACGGGTCAGGGTAGGGTTAGGGTTAGGGTTAGGGTTAGGGTTAGGGGTT
>NC_064565.1:332500-337500 GCF_937001465.1 Orcinus orca | reverse complement strand
TAGAGGGTTAGGGTTAGGGTTAGGGTTAGTGTTAAAGTTAGGGTTAGGATTAGGTTTTGGGTTATGTTTAAGGGTTAGTGTTAGGGTTAGGTTTATGGTTACGGTTAGGTTTTGGGTTAGAGTTTGGGTTAGGGTTAGTGTTAGGTTTCGGGTTAGGGTTAGGTTAGGTTTAGAGGTTAGGGTTAGGGTTAGGGTTAGGGTACGGTTATCGGGACGGTTTAGGTGACAGGTTAGGGTACGACAACGCTTTAAGGTGAGCGTACTTGTGAGGGCATGGGTTAGTGTTAGCGTACGGGTTAGGATTAGGGGATGGGTCAGCGTAACGCTTCGGGGTTAGGGTTAGGGTTAGGGTTAGGGTTAGGGTTAAGGTTAGGGTTTAGGGTTAGCGTTAGGGTTAGGGTTAGGGGTTAGTGTTAGGGTTAGGTTTATGTAAGGGTTACAGTTAGGGTTAGGGTTAGGGTTAGGTTAGGGTTAGGGTTAGGGTTAGAGGGTTAGGGTTAGGCTTAGGGTTTGGGTTAGGTTTAGGGTTAGGGTTTAGGGTTAGGGTTAGGGTTAGGGTTAGTGGTTAGGGTTAGGGTTAGGGTTAGGGAAGGGTTAGGGTTAGGTTTAGGGTTAGAGTTAGCATTAGGGTTAGTGTTAGGTTAGGGTTAGGATTAGGGTTAGGTTTAGGGTTAGGGTTAGGGTTAGGGTTAGGATAGAGGTTAGGGTTAGGGTTTGGTTTAGAGGATTAGGGTTAGGGTTAGGGTTAGGGTTAGTGTTAATGTTTGTGTTAGGGTTAGGTTTTGGGTTAGGTTTAAGGGTTAGTGTTAGGGTTAGGGTTAGGTTTAGGGTTACGGTTAGGTTTTGGGTTAGGGTTAGGGTTAGGGTTACGGTTAGGGTTAGTGTTAGGGTTAGGTTAGGTTTAGAGGTTAGGGTTAGGGTTAGGGGACGGTGATCGGGACGGTTTAAGTGACAGGTTAGGGTACGACAATGGTTTAGGGTGAGCGTACGTGTGCGGGCATGGGTTAGTGTTAGCGTACGGGTTAGGATTAGGGGACGGGTCAGGGTAGGGTTAGGGTTAGGGTTAGGGTTAGGGTTAGGGGTTAGGGTTAGGGTTAGGGTTAGGTGTTAGGCTTAGGGTTAGGGTTAGGTTTAGAGGGTTACGGTTAGGGTTAGGTTTAGGGTTAGGGTCAGGGGTTAGTGTTAGGGTTAGGGTTAGGGTGGGTTAGGGTTAGGGTTAGAGGGTTAAGGTTAGGGTTAGGGTTAGGGTTAGGCGTTAGTGTTAGTATTATGGTTAGGGTTAGTGTTAGGGTTAGAGCGTTAGGGTTAGGGTTAAGTTTAGGGTTAGGGTTAGGGTTTAGGGTTAGGGTTAGGGTTAGGGTTAGGTTTAGGGGTTAGGTTTAGGGTTAGGGAAGGGTTAGGGTTAGGGTTAGGTTTAGGTTAGGGGTAGGGTTAGGGTTAGTGTTAGGCTTTGGTTCAGGGTTAGGGTTAGGGTTATTGTCAGGGTTAGGGTTAGGGGTTAGGGGTTAGGGTTAGGGTTAGGTTTAGGATTAGGGGTTAGGTTTAGGGTTAGGGTTAGGGTTAGGGGTGAGTGTAAGGATTAGGGTTAGGTTTAGGGTTAGGGTTAGGGTTAGGGTTAGGGTTAGCGTTAGGGGTTAGGGTTAGGGTTAGTGTTCGGGTTAGGGTTAGGGGTTAGGGGTTATGGATAGGGTTAGTGTTAGTGTTAGGTTTAGGGTTAGGTTTTGGGTTAGGTTTAAGTGTTAGGGATAGGGTTAGGTTTAGGGTTACGGTTAGGTTTATGGTTAGGGTTTGTGTTAGGGTTAGGGTTAGAGTTAGGGTTAGGTTTGGTTTAGGGGTTAGGGTTAGGGTTAGGGTTAGGGTTAGAGGGTTAGGGTTAGGTTTAGGGTGAGGGTTAGTGTTAGGGTTAGAGGGTAAGGGTTAGGGTTAGGGTTAGGGTTAGTTTTAGGGTTAGGGTTAGGTTTAGAGGGTTAGGGTTAGGGTTAGGGTTAGGGTTAGTGTTTGGGTTAGGGTTAGGGTTAGGTTTAAGGTTAGGGTTAGGGTTAGGGTTAGGGTTAGGGTTAGGGTTAGGGTTAGGGTTAGGGGTTAGTGTTAGGATTAGGGTTAGGATTAGTGTTAGAGTTAGGGTTAGGGTTAGGGTGAGGGTTAGCTTCGGGTTAGGGTTAGGGTTAGGGTTAGGATTAGGGTTAGGGTTAGGGGTTAGGTTTAGGGATAGGGTTAGTGTTAGGGTTAGAGGGTTAGGGTTAGGGTTAGGGTTAAGGTTAGGGTTAGGGTCAGGGGTTAGAGTTAGGGTTAGGGTTAGGGTTAGGGTTAGGGTTAGAGGGTTAAAGTTAGGGTTAGGGTTAGGGTTAGGGTTAGGGTTAGAGGGTTAAAGTTAGGGTTAGGGTTAGGGTTAGGGTTAGGGGTTAGGTTTAGTGTTAGTGTTAGGGTTAGGGTTAGGGTTAGGGTTTAGGGTTAGCGTTAGGATTAGGGTTAGGGGTTAGTGTTAGGGTTAGGTTTATGTAAGGGTTACGGTTAGGGTTAGGTTAGGGTTAGGGTTAGGGTTAGGATTAGAGGGTTAGGGTTAGGCTTAGGGTTTGGGTTAGGGTTTGGGTTAGGGTTAGGTTTTAGGGTTAGGGTTAGGGTTAGTGGTTAGGGTTAGGGTTAGTGTTAGGGAAGGGTTAGGGTTAGGGTTAGGGTTAGAGTTAGCGTTAGGGTTAAGGTTAGGGTTAGGTTAGGGTTAGGATTAGGATTAGGTTTAGGGTTAGGTTTAGGGTTAGGGTTTAGAGTTAGTGTTATTGTTAATGTTAGGGTTAGGGTTAGGTTTTGGGTTAGGTTTAAGGGTTAGTCTTAGGGTTAGGGTTAGGTTTACGGTTACGGTTAGGGTTAGGGTTAGGGTTAGTGTTAGGGTTAGGGTTAGGGGTTAGGGTTACTGTTAGGGTTAGGGCTAGGGTTAGGGTTAGGGTTAGGGTTAGGGCTAGGGTTATGGTTACAGGGTTAGGGTTAGGGTTAATGTTAGGGTTAGGGTTAGGTTTAGGGTTTAGGGTTAGCGTTAGGGTTAGGCTTAGGGTTAGGGTTTAGGGTTAGGTTTAGGGTTAGGGAAGGGTTAGGGTTAGGGTTAGTGTTAGGGTTAGGTTAGGGTTAGGGTTAGCGTTAGGGTTAGTGTTAGGGTTTGGTTCAGTGTTAGGGTTAGGGTTAGGATTTAGGGTTAGGGTTAGGGTTAGGGTTAGCTTTAGGGTTAGGGTTAGGGAAGATTTAGGTTTAGGGTTAGGTTAGTGTTAGGGTTAGGGTTAGAGTTAGAGTTAGGTTTAGGGTTAGGGTTAAGTTTAGGTTAGGTGTAGGGTTAGGGTTAGGGTTAGGGTTAGGGTTAGGGGTTAGGGTTAGGGTTAGGGTTAGGTTTAGGGTTAGGTTTTGGGTTAGGTTTAAGGTTTACTGTTAGGGTTAGGGTTAGGGTTAGGGTTAGGGTTTGGTTTAGGGTTAGTGTTAGGGTTAGGGTTAGGGTTAGGGTGAGGGTTAGTGTTAGGGTTTAGGGTTAGCGTTAGGGTTAGGGTTAGGGTTAGGGTTTAGGGTTAGCGTTAGGGTTAGGGTTAGGGGTTAGTGTTAGGGTTAGGTTTATGTAAGGGTTACAGTTAGGGTTAGTGTTAGGGTTAGGTTAGGGTTAGGGTTAGGGTTAGAGGGTTAGGGTTAGGCTAGGGTTAGGGTTAGGGTTAGGGTTAGGGTTAGGGTTAGGTTTAGGGTTAGGTTTTGGGTTAGGTTTAAGGTTTACTGTTAGGGTTAGGGTTAGGGTTAGGGTTAGGGTTTGGTTTAGGGTTAGTGTTAGGGTTAGGGTGAGGGTAGGGTTAGGGTTTAGGGTTAGCATTAGGGTTAGGGTTAGGGGTTAGTGTTAGGGTTAGGTTTATTTAAGGGTTACAGTTAGGGTTAGGGTTAGGGTTAGGTTAGGGTTAGGGTTAGGGTTATGGTTAGAGGGTTAGGGTTAGGCTTAGGGTTTGGGTTAGGTTTAGGCTTAGGGTTAGGGTTTAGGGTTAGGGTTAGGGTTAGGGTTAGTGGTTAGGGTTAGGGTTAGGGTTAGGGAATGGTTAGGGTTAGGGTTAGGTTAGGTTTAGGATTAGGGTTAGGTTTAGGGTTAGGGTTAGGGGTTAGGGTTAGGGTAGAGGTTAGGGTTAGGGTTTAGTTTAGAGGGTTAGGGTTAGGGTTAGGGTTAGTGTTAATGTTAGGGTTAGGGTTAGGTTTTGGGTTAGGTTTAAGGGTTAGTGTTAGGGTTAGGTTTATGGTTACGGTTAGTTTTTGGGTTAGAGTTTGGGTTAGGGTTAGTGTTAGGGTTCGGGTTAGGGTTAGGTTAGGTTTAGAGGTTAGGGTTAGGGTTAGGGTTAGGGTACGGTTATCGGGACGGTTTAGGTGACAGGTTAGGGTACGACAACGCTTTAAGGTGAGCGTACTTGTGAGGGCATGGGTTAGTGTTAGCGTACGGGTTAGGATTAGGGGATGGGTCAGCGTAACGCTTCGGGGTTAGGGTTAGGGTTAGGGTTAGGGTTAGGGTTAAGGTTAGGGTTTAGGGTTAGCGTTAGGGTTAGGGTTAGGGGTTAGTGTTAGGGTTAGGTTTATGTAAGGGTTACAGTTAGGGTTAGGGTTAGGGTTAGGTTAGGGTTAGGGTTAGGGTTAGAGGGTTAGGGTTAGGCTTAGGGTTTGGGTTAGGTTTAGGGTTAGGGTTTAGGGTTAGGGTTAGGGTTAGGGTTAGTGGTTAGGGTTAGGGTTAGGGTTAGGGAAGGGTTAGGGTTAGGTTTAGGGTTAGAGTTAGCATTAGGGTTAGTGTTAGGTTAGGGTTAGGATTAGGGTTAGGTTTAGGGTTAGGGTTAGGGTTAGGGTTAGGGTTAGGATAGAGGTTAGGGTTAGGGTTTGGTTTAGAGGATTAGGGTTAGGGTTAGGGTTAGGGTTAGTGTTAATGTTTGTGTTAGGGTTAGGTTTTGGGTTAGGTTTAAGGGTTAGTGTTAGGGTTAGGGTTAGGTTTAGGGTTACGGTTAGGTTTT
>NC_064565.1:312500-315000 GCF_937001465.1 Orcinus orca | reverse complement strand
TGTTAGGGTTAGGGTTAGGCTTAGTGTTAGGGAAGGGTTAGGTTTAGGGTTAGGGTTAGGGTTATGGTTAGGGTTAGGGTTAGAGGGTTAGGGTTAGGCTTAGGGTTAGGGTTAGTTTTAGGCTTAGGGTTAGGTTTAGAGGGTTAGGGTTAGGGTTAGGGTTAGTGTTAGGGTTAGGGTTAGGGTTAGGGTTAGGGTTAGGGTTAGGGTTAGGGTTAGGGTTAGGGTTAGGGTTAGGGTTAGTGTTAGAGTTAGGGTTAGGGTTAGGGTAAGGGTTAGCTTAGGGTTAGGGTTAGGGTTAGGGTTAGGATTAGGGTTAGGGTTAGGGGTTAGGCTTAGGGTTAGGGTTAGGGTTAGAGGGTTAGGGTTAGGGTTAGGGTTAGGGTTATAGTCAGGGGTTAGATTTAGAGTTAGGGTTAGGGTTATTGTTAGGGTTAGAGGGTTAAGTTTAGGGTTAGGGTTAGGGTTAGGGTTAGGGTTAGGGGTTAGGTTTAGGGTTAGTGTTATAGTTAGGGTTAGGGTTAGGGTTTAGGGTTAGCGTTAGGGTTACGGTTAGGGGTTCGTGTTAGGGTTAGGTTTATGTAAGTGTTACGGTTAGGGTTAGGGTTAGGGTTAGGTTAGGGTTAGAGTTATGGTTAGGGTTAGAGTGTTAGGGTTAGGCTTAGTGTTTGGGTTAGGGTTAGGGTTAGGGTTTAGGGTTAGGGTTACGGTTAGTGGTTAGGGTTAGGGTTAGGGTTAGGGTTAGGGAAGGGTTAGGGTTAGAGTTAGGGTTAGAGTTAACATTACGGTTAGGGTTAGTGTTAGGTTAGGTTTAGGATTAGTGTTAGGTTTAGGCTTAGGGTTAGGGTTAGGGGTTAGGGTTAGGGTTAGGTTTTGGGTTAGGTTTAAGTGTTAGTGTTAGGGTTAGGGTTAGGGTTAGGGTTACGGTTAGGTTTTGGGTTAGGGTTTGGGTCAGGGTTAGTGTTAGTGTTAGAGTTAGGGTTATGTTAGGTTTAGAGGTTAGGTTTAGGGTTAGGGTTAGGAGACGGTGATGGGGACGTTTTAGGTGACAGGTTAGGGTTTGACAACGGTTTAGGGTGAGCGTACGTGTGAGGGCAAGGGTTAGTGTTAGCGTACGGTTTAGGATGAGGGGACGGGTCAGGGTAAGACTTCGGGGAAGGGTTAGGTTTAGGGTTCGGGCTAGGGTTAGGGTTAGGGGACGGGGACGGTTTAGGGTCCAGGTGAGGTTACGACAACGGTTTAGGGAGATTGTACGTGTGATGGCACGGGTTACTGTTAGCGTTCGGTTTAAGATTAGGTGACGGGTTAGGGTAAGGGTTCAGTGAAGGGTTACGGTTAGGTTTTGGGCTAGGGTTAGGGTTAGGGTACGGGGATGGTTTAGGGTCCAGGTGAGGGTACGACAACGGTTTAGGGGGAGCGTACGTGTGATGGCATGGGTTAGTGTTAGCGTAAAGGTTAGGATTAGAGGACAGGTTAGGTTAAAGCTTCGGGGAAGGGTTAGGGTTTGGCTTCGGGCTAGGATTAGTGTTTGGGGACGGGGACGGTTTAGGGTCCAGGTGAAGTTATGACAACGGTTTAGGGTGAGCGTACGTGTGAGGGCACAGGTTAGTGTTAGCGTACGGGTTAGGATTAGGGGACGGGTTAGGGTAAGGCTTCGGGGAAGGTTTAGGGTTAGGGTTCGGGCTAGGGTTACGGTTAGGGGACGGGGACGGTTTAGGGTCCAGGTGAGTGTACGACAACAGTTTAGGGGGAGCGTACGTGTGAGGGCACGGGTTAGTGTTAGCGTATGAGTTAGGATTAGGGGACGGGTTAGGGTAAGGCTTCGGGGAAGGGTTATGGTTAGGGTTCGGGCTAGGGTTAGGGGACGGGGACAGTTTAGGTTCTAGGTGAGGGTACGACAATGGTTTAGGGGGAGCGTACATGTGAGGGTACTGGTTAGTGTTAGCGTACGGGTTAGGATTACGGGACGGGTTACGGTAAGGCTTCGGGGAAGGGTTAGGGTTAGGGTTCGGGCTAGGGTTAGGGTTAGGGGACGGGGACGGTTTAGGGTCCAGGTGAGGGTACGACAACGGCTTAGGGGGAGCGTACGTGTGAGGGCACGGGTTAGTGTTAGCGTAAGCGTTAGGATTAAGGGACGGGTTAGGGTAAGGCTTAGGGAAGGGTTAGGGTTAGGGTTCGGGCTAGGGTTAGGGTTAAGGGACGGGGACGGTTTAGGGTCCAGGTGAGGGTACGACAACGGTTTAGGGAGAGTGTATGTGTGAGGGCAAGTGCTAGTGTTAGCGTACGTGTTAGGATCAGGGGACAGGTTATGGTAAGGCTTCGGGGAAGCGTTAGGGTTAGCGTTCGGGTTAGGGTTAGGGTTAGGGTTAGGGTTAGTCTTAGCGATAGGGTTAGGGTTAGGGTTAGGGTTAGGGTTAGGGTTTAGGGTTAGTGTTAGGGTTAAGGGTTAGGGTTAGGGTTAGGGTTAGGGAAGGGATATGGTTAGGGTTAGGGTTAGGTT
>NC_064565.1:295000-310000 GCF_937001465.1 Orcinus orca | reverse complement strand
GGGTTAGGGTTAGGGTTTGGTATAGGGTTAGTGTTAGTGTTAGGGTTAGGGTTAGGGTTAGGGTTAGTGTTTAGGGTTATCGTTAGGGTTAGGGTTAGGGGTTAGTGTTAGGGTTAGGTTTATGTAAGGGTTACAGTTAGGGTTAGGGTTAGGGTTAGGTTAGGGTTAGGGTTAGGGTTAGGGTTAGAGGGTTAGGGTTAGGCTTAGGGTTGGGTTAGGGTTAGGGTTAGGGTTAGGGTTTAGGGTTAGGGTTAGTGTTAGGGTTAGTGGTTAGGGTTAGGGTTAGGGTTAGGGAAGGGTTAGGGTTAGGGTTAGGGTTAGAGTTAGCGTTAGGGTTAGGGTTAGGTTAGGGTTAGGATTAGGGTTAGGTTTAGGGTTAGGGTTAGGGTTAGGGGTTAGGGTTAGGGTTAGGGTAGAGTTTAGGGTTAGGGTTTGGTTTAGAGGGTTTGGGTTAGGGTTAGAGTTAGGGTTTGGGTTAGGGTAAAGGGTTAGGGTTAGGGTTAGGGTTAGGGTTAGGGTTAGGGTTAGGGTTAGGGTTAGGGTTAGGGTTAGGGGACTGTGATCAGGACGGTTTAGGTGACAAGTTAGGGTACGACAATGGTTTAGGGTGAGCGTACTTGTGAGGGCATGGGTTAGTGTTAGCGTACGGGTTAGGATTAGGGGACGGGTCAGGGTAACGCTTCGGGGAAGGGTTAGGGTTAGGTTTTGGGCTAGGGTTAGGGTTAGGGGACGGGGATGGTTTAGGGTCCAGGTGAGTGTACGACAACGGTTTAGGGGGAGCGTACGTGTGATGGCACGGGTTAGTGTTAGCGTACGGATTAGGATTAGGGGACGGGTTAGGGTAAGGCTTCAGGGAAGGTTTAGGGTTTGGCTTCGGGCTAGGGTTAGTATTAGGGGACGGGGACGGGGACGGTTTAGGGTCCAGGTGAGGGTACGACAATGGTTTAGTGTGACCGTACGTGTTAGAGCACGGGTTAGTGTTAGCGTAAGTGTTAGGATTAAGGGATGGGTTAGGGTAAGGCTTCGGGGAAGGGGTAGGGTTAGGGTTCGGGCTAGGTATATGGTTAGGGGACGGGGACTGTTTAGGGTCCAGGTGAGGGTACGACAACAGTTTAGGGTTGAGCGTACGTGTGAGGGCACAGGTTAGTGTTAGCGTACGGGTTAGGATTAGGGGACGGGTTAGGGTAAAGCTTCGGGGAAGGGTTACGTTTAGGGTTAGAGTTAGGTTTAGGGTTGGGATTAGGATTAGGGTTAGGGTTAGGGTCAGGGGTTAGTGTTAGGGTTAGGGTTAGGGTTAGAGGGTTAAGGTTAAGGTTAGGGTTATGGTTAGGGTTTAGGGTTAGCGTTAGGGTTAGTGTTAGGGGTTAGTGCTAGGGTTAGGTTTATGTAAGGGTTACGGTTAGGGTTAGGGTTAGGGTTTAGGGTTAGGGTTAGGGTTAGGTTTAGTGGTTAGGGTTAGGGTTAGGGTTAGGGAAGGGTTAGGGTTAGGGTTAGAGTTAGCATTAGGGTTAGGGTTAGGGTTAGGTTAGGGTTAGGATTAGGGTTAGGTTTAGGGTTAGGGTTAGGGTTAAGGGTTAGGGTTAGGGTTAGTGTTAATGTTAGGCTTAGGGTTAGGTTTTGGTTTAGGTTTAAGTGTTAGTGTTAGGGTTAGGGTTAGGTTTGGGGTTACGGTTAGGTTTTGGGGTAGGGTTTGGGTTAGGGTTAGTGTTAGGGTTAGGCTTAGGGAAGGGTTAGGTTTAGGGTTAGGGTTAGGGTTAGGGTTAGTGTTAGGGTTAGTGGTTAGTGTTAGGGTTAGGGTTAGGGAAGGGTTAGGGTTAGGGTTAGGGTTAGAGTTAGCGTTAGGGTTAGGGTTAGGTTAGGGTTAGGATTAGGGTTAGGTTTAGGGTTAGGGTTAGGGTTAGGGGTTAGGGTTAGGGTTAGGGTAGAGGTTAGGGTTAGGGTTTGGTTTAGAGGGTTAGGGTTAGGGTTAGAGTTAGGGTTAGGGTTAGGGTTAAGGTTAGGGTTAGTGTTAATGTTAGGGTTAGTGTTAGGTTTTGGGTTAGGTTTAAGGGTTAGTGTTAGGGTTAGGGTTAGGTTTAGGGTTACGGTTAGGTTTTGGGTTAGGGTTTGGGTTAGGGTTAGTGTTAGTGTTAGGGTTAGGGTTAGGTTAGGTTTAGAGGTTAGGGTTAGGGTTAGGGTTAGGGGACGGTGATCGGGACGGTTTAGGTGACAAGTTAGGGTATGACAATGGTTTAGGGTGAGCGTACTTGTGAGGGCATGGGTTAGTGTTAGCGTACGGGTTAGGATTAGGGGACGGGTCAGGGTAACGCTTCGGGGAAGGGTTAGGGTTAGGTTTTGGGCTAGGGTTAGGGTTAGGGGACGGGGATGGTTTAGGGTCCAGGTGAGTGTACGACAACGGTTTAGGGGGAGCGTACGTGTGATGGCACGGGTTAGTGTTAGCGTACGGATTAGGATTAGGGGACGGGTTAGGGTAAGGCTTCGGTGAAGGTTTAGGGTTTGGCTTCGGGCTAGGGTTAGTATTAGGGGACAGGGACGGTTTAGGGTCCAGGTGAGGGTACGACAATGGTTTAGTGTGACCGTACGTGTTAGAGCACGGGTTAGTGTTAGCGTAAGTGTTAGGATTAAGGGATGTGTTAGGGTAAGGCTTCGGGGAAGGGGTAGGGTTAGCGTTCGGGCTAGGTATAGGGTTAGGGGACGGGGACTGTTTAGGGTCCAGGTGAGGGTACGACAACAGTTTAGGGTGACCGTACGTGTGAGGGCACGGGTTAGTGTTAGCGTACGGGTTAGGATTAGGGGACGGGTTAGGGTAAAGCTTCAGGGAAGGGTTACGTTTATGGTTAGAGTTAGGTTTAGGGTTGGGATTAGGATTAGGGTTAGGGTTAGGGTCAGGGGTTAGTGTTAGGGTTAGGGTTAGGGTTA
The DNA here is from genome assembly GCF_937001465.1 of Orcinus orca. Taxonomy (NCBI): domain Eukaryota; kingdom Metazoa; phylum Chordata; class Mammalia; order Artiodactyla; family Delphinidae; genus Orcinus; species Orcinus orca. The sequence continues at coordinate 307,081 of NC_064565.1, read as the reverse complement.
GAGGGTTAAGGTTAAGGTTAGGGTTATGGTTAGCGTTTAGGGTTAGCGTTAGGGTTAGTGTTAGGGGTTAGTGTTAGGGTTAGGTTTATGTAAGGGTTACGGTTAGGGTTAGGTTTAGGTTTAGGTTAGGGTTAGGGTTAGAGGGTTAGGGTTAGGCTTAGGGTTTGGGTTAGGGTTAGGGTCAAGGTTTAGGGTTAGGGTTAGGGTTAGGTTTAGTGGTTAGGGTTAGGGTTAGGGAAGGGTTAGGGTTAGGGTTAGAGTTAGCGTTAGGGTTAGGGTTAAGGTTAGGTTAGGGTTAGGTTTAGGGTTAGGTTTAGGATTAGGTTTAGGGTTAAGGGTTAGGGTTAGGGTTAGTGTTAATGTTAGGCTTAGGGTTAGGTTTTGGTTTAGGTTTAAGTGTTAGTGTTAGGGTTAGGGTTAGGTTTGGGGTTACGGTTAGGTTTTGGGTTGGGGTTTGGGTTAGGGTTAGTGTTAGGGTTAGGGTTAGGGAAGGGTTAGGTTTAGGGTTAGGGTTAGGGTTAGGGTTAGGGTTAGGTTTAGGGTTAGTGTTAGGGTTAGGGTTAGGGTTAGGGAAGGGTTAGGTTTAGGGTTAGGTTTAGGTTAGGGGTAGGGTTAGGGTTAGTGTTAGGGTTTGGTTCAGGGTTAGGGTTATTGTTAGGATTTAGGGTTAGGGTTAGGGTTAGGGTTAGTGGTTAGGGTTAGGGTTAGGGTTAGGGAAGGATAAGTGTTAGGGTTAGCTTAGGGTTAGGGTTAGAGTTAGGTTTATGTTTAGGGTTAAGGTTAGGTTAGGTTTAGGGTTAGGGTTAGGATTAGGGCTTAGGGTTAGGGTTAGTGTTAGGGTTAGGGGTGAGTGTAAGGATTAGTGTTAGGTTTAGGTTTAGGGTTAGGGTTAAGGTTAGGGTTAGGGTTAAGGGTTAGGGTTAGGGTTAGTGTTAGGGTTAGGGTTAGGGGTTAGGTGTTATGGATAGGGTTAGGGTTAGTGTTAGGTTTAGGGTTAGGTTTTGGGTTAGGTTAAATATTTAGGTTAGTGTTAGGGTTAGTGTTAGGGTTAGGGTTAGTGTTAGAGTTAGGGTTAGGGTTAGGGTTAGGTTAGGGTTAGGGTTAGGGTTAGGGTTAGGGGTTAGGGTTAGGGTTAGGGTTAGGGGTGAGGTTTAGGATTAGGGTTAGGTTTAGTGTTAGGGTTAGGGTTAGGGTTAGGGTTAGTGTTAGGGTTAGGGTTAGGGTTAGGGTTAGGCTTAGAGGGTTATGGTTAGGGTTAGGGTTAGGGTTAGCGTTAGGGTTTAGGATTAGGGTTAGGGTTAGGGTTAGGGTTAGGGTTAGGGTTAGGGTTAGGGTTAGGGTTAGGGTTAGGGTTAGGGTTCGGGCTAGGGTTAGGGTTAGGGGACGGGGACGGTTTAGGGTCCAGGTGAGGGTACGATAACGGTTTAGGGGGAGCGTACGTGTGAGGGCACGGGTTAGTGTTAGCGTAAGCATTAGGATTAAGGGACGGGTTAGGGTAAGGCTCAGGGAAGGGTTAGGGTTAGGGTTCGGGCTAGGGTTAGGGTTAAGGGACGGGGACGGTTTAGGGTCCAGGTGAGGGTACGACAACGGTTTAGGGAGAGTGTATGTGTGAGGGCAAGTGTTAGTGTTAGCGTACGTGTTAGGATCAGGGGACAGGTTATGGTAAGGCTTTGGGGAAGCGTTAGGGTTAGCGTTCGGGTTAGGGTTAGGTTTAGGGTTAGGGTTAGTGTTAGCAATAGGGTTAGGGTTAGGTTTAGGGTTAGTGTTAGGTTTAGGATTAGGGTTAGTGGGTTAGGGTTAGGGTTAGGGTTAGGGTTTAGGGTTAGTGTTAGGGTTAAGGGTTAGGGTTAGGGTTAGGGTTAGGGAAGGGATAGGGTTAGGGTTAGGGTTAGGTTTAGGTTAGGGTTAGGGTTAGGTTAGGGTTAGGGTTAGGGTCAGGGGTTAGGGTGAGGGTTAGGGTTAGGGTTAGGGTTAGGGTTAGGGGTTAGGTTTAGGGTTAGGGTTAGTGTTAGGGGTGACGTTTAGGATTAGGGTTAGGTTTAGGGTTAGGGTTAGGGTTAGGGGTTAGGGTTAGGGTTAGGGTTAGGGGTTAGGGTTAGGGTTCGGGTTAGAGAGTTAGTGTTAGGTTTAGGGTTAGGGTTAGGCATTAGTGTTAGGGTTAGTGTTAGGGCTTAGGGGTTAGGTTTAGGGTTAGTGTTAGGGTTAGGGTTAGGTTTTGGGTTAGGTTTAAGGGTTAGGGTTAGGGTTAGCTTTAGGGTTACGGTTAGGTTTAGGGTTAGAGTTTGGTTTACGGTTAGGGTTAGGGTTAGGGTTAGGTTAGGTTAGGGTTAGGGTTAGGGTTAGTGTTAGGGTTAGATTTACAGTTAGGGGATGGGGATGGGGACGGTTTAGGTGACAGGTTAGAGTACGACAACGGTTTAGGGTGAGCGTACATGTGAGGGCATTGTTTAGTGTTAGCGTACGGGTTAGGATGAGGGGACGGGTTAGGGTAAGGCTTCGGGGAAGATTTAGGTTTAGGGTTCGGGCGAGGGTTACGGTTAGGGGACGGGGATGTTTTTGGGTACAGATGAGGGTACGACAACGGTTTAGGGGAGCGTACGTGTGAGGGCACGGGTTAGTGTTAGCGTACGGGTTAGGATTAGTGGACGGGTTAGGGTAAGGCTTCGGGGAAGGGTTAGGATTAGGGTTAGGATTAGGATTAGGGTTGGGGTTAGGATTAGGGTTATGGTTAGAGGGCTAGGGTTCGGGTTTGGGTTAAGTTTAGGTTTAGGGGTTAGGATTAGGGTTAGGGTTAAGGTTAGTGTTAGGGTTAGGGTTAGGGTTAGGGGTTAGGGTTAGGGTTAGGTTTAGGGTTAGGTTTAGAGTGTTAAGGTTAGGGTTAGGGCTAGGGTTACGGTTAGTGTTAGGGGTTAGGTTTAGTGTTAGGGTTAGTGTTAGGGTTAGAGTTAGGGTTAGGGTTAGGGTTAGGGGTTGGGGTTAGGGTTAGGGTTAGGGGTTGGGGTTAGGGTTAGGGTTAGGGTTAGAGTTAGGTTTAGGGTTAGCTTTAGAGGGTTAGGGTTAGGTTTAGGTTTAGGGTTAGGGTTAGGGTTAGGGTCAGGGGTTAGGTTTAGGGTTAGTGTCAGTGTTAGGGTTAGGGTTAGAGGGTTAAGGTTAGGGTTAGGGTTAGGGTTAGGGTTATGGTTAGGTTTAGGGTTAGGGGACGGTTTAGGTTCCTGGTGAGTGTACGACAACGGCTTAGGGGGAGCGTACGTGTGAGGGCACGGGTTAGTATTAGCGTACGGGTTAGGATTAGGGGACGGGTTAGGGTAAGGCTTCGGGGAAGGGTTAGGGTTAGGGTTCGGGCTAGGGTTAGGGTTAGGGGATGGGGACGGTTTAGGGTCCAGGTGAGGGTAAGACAACGGTTTATGGGGAGCGTACGTGTGAGGGCATGGGTTAGTGTTAGCGTACGGGTTAGGATTAGGGGACGGGTTAGGGTAAGGCTTCGGGGAAGGGTCAGGGTTAGGGTTAGGGTCAGGGTTTAGGGTTATGGTAAGGGTTAGTGTTAGCGTTAGGGTTAGGGTTAGGTTTACGGTTAGGGTTAGAGGGTTAGGGTCAGGGTTAGGGTTAGGGTTAGGGTTAGCGTTAAGGTTTAGGATAAGGGTTAGTGTTAGGGTTAGGGTTAGGGTTAGGGTTAGGGTTAGGGGACAGGGACGGGGACGGGGACAGTTTAGGGTCCAGGTGTGTGTACGACAACGGTTTAGGGGGAGCGCACGTGTGAGGGCATGTGTTAGTGTTAGCGTATGGGTTAGGATTAGGGGACGGTTTAGGGTAAGGCTTCAGGGAAGGGTTAGGGTTACGGTTCGGGCTAGGGTTAGGGTTAGGGGACAGGGACGGTTTAGGGTCCAGTGGAGGGTACGACAATGGTTTAGGGGGCACGTACGTGTGAGGGCACGGGTTAATGTTAGCGTACAGGTTAGGATTAGGGGACGGGTTAGGGTAAGGCTTCGGGGAAGGTTTAGGGTTAGGGTTCGGGCTCAGGTTATGGTTAGGGGACGGGGATGGTTTAGGGTCCTGGTGAGGGTAAGACAACGGTTTAGGGGGAGCGTACATGTGAGGGCACGGGTTAGTGTTAGCGTACAGGTTAGGATTAGGGGACGGGTTAGGGTAAGGCTTCGGTGGAGTGTTAGCGTTAGGGTTCGGGTTAGGGTTAGCGTTAGGGGACGGGGACGATTTAGGGTCCAGGTGAGGGTACGACAACGGTTTAGGGGGAGCGTACGTGTGAGGGCATGGGTTAGTGTTAGCGTACGGGTTAGGATTAGGGGACGGGTTAGGGTAAGGCTTCAGGGAAGGGTTAGGTTAGGCTTCGGGTTAGGGTTAGTGTTAGGGGATGGGTTAGGGTTAGGGTTAGGGTTAGCGTTACGGTTAGAGGGTTAGGGTTAGGGTTAAGGTTAGGGTTAGGGTTAGGTTTAGTGTTAGGTTTATGGTTAGGGTTAGGGTTAGGTTTACAGTGTTAGGGTTAGGGTTAGGGTTAGGGTTTGGGTTAGGGTTAGGGTTAGGGTTAGAGGGTTAAGGTTAGGGTTAGGGTTAGGTTTAGTGTTAGGTTTATGGTTAGGGTTAGGTTTAGGGTTAGGTTTACAGTGTTAGGGTTAGGGTTAGGGTTAGGGTTAGGGTTAGGGTTTGGTATAGGGTTAGTGTTAGTGTTAGGGTTAGGGTTAGGGTTAGGGTTAGCGTTTAGGGTTATCGTTAGGGTTAGGGTTAGGGGTTAGTGTTAGGGTTAGGTTTATGTAAGGGTTACAGTTAGGGTTAGGGTTAGGGTTAGGTTAGGGTTAGGGTTAGCGTTAGAGGGTTAGGGTTAAGCTTAGGGTTGGGTTAGGGTTAGGGTTAGGGTTAGGGTTTAGGGTTAGGGTTAGTGTTAGGGTTAGTGGTTAGGGTTAGGGTTAGGGTTAGGGAAGGGTTAGGGTTAGGGTTAGGGTTAGAGTTAGCGTTAGGGTTAGGGTTAGGTTAGGGTTAGGATTAGGGTTAGGTTTAGGGTTAGGGTTAGGGTTAGGGGTTAGGGTTAGGGTTAGGGTAGAGGTTAGGGTTAGGGTTTGGTTTAGAGGGTTAAGGTTAGGGTTAGAGTTAGGGTTTGGGTTAGGGTTAAGGTTAGGGTTAGTGTTAATGTTAGGGTTAGGGTTAGGTTTTGGGTTAGGTTTAAGGGTTAGTGTTAGGGTTAGGGTTAGGTTTAGGGTTACGGTTAGGTTTTGGGTTAGGGTTTGGGTTAGGGTTAGTGTTAGGGTTAGGGTTAGGGTTAGGTTAGGTTTAGAGCTTAGGGTTAGGGTTAGGGTTAGGGGACTGTGATCGGGACGGTTTAGGTGACAAGTTAGGGTACGACAATGGTTTAGGGTGAGCGTACTTGTGAGGGCATGGGTTAGTATTAGCGTACGGGTTAGGATTAGGGGACGGGTCAGGGTAACGCTTCGGGGAAGGGTTAGGGTTAGGTTTTGGGCTAGGGTTAGGCTTAGGGGACGGGGATGGTTTAGGGTCCAGGTGAGTGTACGACAACGGTTTAGGGGGAGCGTACGTGTGATGGCACGGGTTAGTGTTAGCGTACGGATTAGGATTAGGGGACGGGTTAGGGTAAGGCTTCGGGGAAGGTTTAGGGTTTGGCTTCGGGCTAGGGTTAGTATTAGGGGACGGGGACGGTTTAGGGTCCAGGTGAGGGTACGACAATGGTTTAGTGTGACCATACGTGTGAGAGCACGGGTTAGTGTTAGCGTAAATGTTAGGATTAAGGGATGGGTTAGGGTAAGGCTTCGGGGAAGGGGTAGGGTTAGTGTTCGGGCTAGGTATAGGGTTAGGGGACGGGGACTGTTTAGGGTCCAGGTGAGGGTACGACAACAATTTAGGGTGAGCGTACGTGTGAGGGCACGGGTTAGTGTTAGCGTACGGGTTAGGATTAGGGGACGGGTTAGGGTAAAGCTTCGGGGAAGGGTTACGTTTAGGGTTAGAGTTAGGTTTAGGGTTGGGATTAGGATTAGGGTTAGGGTTAGGGTCAGGGGTTAGTGTTAGGGTTAGGGTTAGGGTTAGAGGGTTAAGGTTAAGGTTAGGGTTATGGTTAGGGTTTAGGGTTAGCGTTAGGGTTAGTGTTAGGGTTTAGTGCTAGGGTTGGGTTTATGTAAGGGTTACGGTTAGGGTTAGGGTTAGGTTTAGGTTAGGGTTAGGGTTAGAGGGTTAGGGTTAGGCTTAGGGTTTGGGTTAGGGTTGGGGTTAGGGTTTAGTGTTAGGTTTATGGTTAGGGTTAGGGTTAGGTTTACAGTGTTAGGGTTAGGGTTAGGGTTAGGGTTTGGGTTAGGGTTAGGGTTAGGGTTAGAGGGTTAAGGTTAGGGTTAGGGTTAGGTTTAGTGTTAGGTTTATGGTTAGGGTTAGGTTTAGGGTTAGGTTTACAGTGTTAGGGTTAGGGTTAGGGTTAGGGTTAGGGTTAGGGTTTGGTATAGGGTTAGTGTTAGTGTTAGGGTTAGGGTTAGGGTTAGCGTTTAGGGTTATCGTTAGGGTTAGGGTTAGGGGTTAGTGTTAGGGTTAGGTTTATGTAAGGGTTACAGTTAGGGTTAGGGTTAGGGTTAGGTTAGGGTTAGGGTTAGCGTTAGAGGGTTAGGGTTAAGCTTAGGGTTGGGTTAGGGTTAGGGTTAGGGTTAGGGTTTAGGGTTAGGGTTAGTGTTAGGGTTAGTGGTTAGGGTTAGGGTTAGGGTTAGGGAAGGGTTAGGGTTAGGGTTAGGGTTAGAGTTAGCGTTAGGGTTAGGGTTAGGTTAGGGTTAGGATTAGGGTTAGGTTTAGGGTTAGGGTTAGGGTTAGGGGTTAGGGTTAGGGTTAGGGTAGAGGTTAGGGTTAGGGTTTGGTTTAGAGGGTTAAGGTTAGGGTTAGAGTTAGGGTTTGGGTTAGGGTTAAGGTTAGGGTTAGTGTTAATGTTAGGGTTAGGGTTAGGTTTTGGGTTAGGTTTAAGGGTTAGTGTTAGGGTTAGGGTTAGGTTTAGGGTTACGGTTAGGTTTTGGGTTAGGGTTTGGGTTAGGGTTAGTGTTAGGGTTAGGGTTAGGGTTAGGTTAGGTTTAGAGCTTAGGGTTAGGGTTAGGGTGTGGGGACTGTGATCGGGACGGTTTAGGTGACAAGTTAGGGTACGACAATGGTTTAGGGTGAGCGTACTTGTGAGGGCATGGGTTAGTATTAGCGTACGGGTTAGGATTAGGGGACGGGTCAGGGTAACGCTTCGGGGAAGGGTTAGGGTTAGGTTTTGGGCTAGGGTTAGGCTTAGGGGACGGGGATGGTTTAGGGTCCAGGTGAGTGTACGACAACGGTTTAGGGGGAGCGTACGTGTGATGGCACGGGTTAGTGTTAGCGTACGGATTAGGATTAGGGGACGGGTTAGGGTAAGGCTTCGGGGAAGGTTTAGGGTTTGGCTTCGGGCTAGGGTTAGTATTAGGGGACGGGGACGGTTTAGGGTCCAGGTGAGGGTACGACAATGGTTTAGTGTGACCATACGTGTGAGAGCACGGGTTAGTGTTAGCGTAAATGTTAGGATTAAGGGATGGGTTAGGGTAAGGCTTCGGGGAAGGGGTAGGGTTAGTGTTCGGGCTAGGTATAGGGTTAGGGGACGGGGACTGTTTAGGGTCCAGGTGAGGGTACGACAACAATTTAGGGTGAGCGTACGTGTGAGGGCACGGGTTAGTGTTAGCGTACGGGTTAGGATTAGGGGACGGGTTAGGGTAAAGCTTCGGGGAAGGGTTACGTTTAGGGTTAGAGTTAGGTTTAGGGTTGGGATTAGGATTAGGGTTAGGGTTAGGGTCAGGGGTTAGTGTTAGGGTTAGGGTTAGGGTTAGAGGGTTAAGGTTAAGGTTAGGGTTATGGTTAGGGTTTAGGGTTAGCGTTAGGGTTAGTGTTAGGGGTTAGTGCTAGGGTTGGGTTTATGTAAGGGTTACGGTTAGGGTTAGGGTTAGGTTTAGGTTAGGGTTAGGGTTAGAGGGTTAGGGTTAGGCTTAGGGTTTGGGTTAGGGTTGGGGTTAGGGTTTAGGGTTAGGGTTAGGGTTAGGTTTAGTGGTTAGGGTTAGGGTTAGGGTTAGGGAAGGGTTAGGGTTAGGGTTAGAGTTAGCGTTAGGGTTAGGGTTAGGGTTAGGGTTAGGGTTAGGTTTAGTGGTTAGGGTTAGGGTTAGGGTTAGGGAAGGGTTAGGGTTAGGGTTAGAGTTAGCGTTAGGGTTAGGGTTACGGTTAGGTTAGGGTTAGGATTAGGGTTAGGTTTAGGGTTAGGGTTAGGGTTAAGGGTTAGGGTTAGGGTTAGTGTTAATGTTAGGCTTAGGGTTAGGTTTTGGTTTAGGTTTAGGGTTAGGGTTAGGGGTTAGGGTTAGGGTTAGGGTTAGGGTTAGGGGTTAGGGTTAGGGTTAGGGTTAGGGTTAGGGTTAGGGTTAGGGTTAGGTTAGGTTTAGGGGTTAGGGTTAGGGTTAGGTTTACAGTTAGGGGATGGGGATGGGGACGGTTTAGGTGACAGGTTAGAGTACGACAACAGTTTAGGGTGAGCGTACATGTGAGGGCATTGTTTAGTGTTAGCGTACGGGTTAGGATGAGGGGACGGGTTAGGGTAAGGCTTCGGGGAAGATTTAGGTTTAGGGTTCGGGCGAGCGTTACGGTTAGGGGACGGGGACGTTTTCGGGTACAGATGAGGGTACGACAACGGTTTAGGGGAGCGTACGTGTGAGGGCACGGGTTAGTGTTAGCGTACGGGTTAGGATTAGTGGACGGGTTAGGGTAAGGCTTCGGGGAAGGGTTAGGATTAGGGTTAGGATTAGGATTAGGTTTGGGGTTAGGATTAGGGTTATGGTTAGAGGGTTAGGATTAGGGTTAGGGTTAAGGTTAGTGTTAGGGTTAGGGTTAGGGTTATTGTTAGGGGTTAGGGTTAGGGTTAGGTTTAGTGTTAGGGTTAGAGTGTTAAGGTTAGGGTTAGGGCTAGGATTACGGTTAGTGTTAGGGGTTAGGTTTAGTGTTAGGGTTAGTGTTAGGGTTAGAGTTAGGGTTAGGGTTAGGGGTTGGGGTTAGGGTTAGGGTTAGGGGTTGGGGTTAGGGTTAGGGTTAGTGTTAGAGTTAGGTTTAGGGTTAGGTTTAGAGGGTTAGGGTTAGGTTTAGGTTTAGGGTTAGGGTTAGGGTTAGGGTCAGGTGTTAGGTTTAGGGTTAGTGTCAGTGTTAGGGTTAGGGTTAGAGGGTTAAGGTTAGGGTTAGGGTTAGGGTTATGGTTAGGTTTAGGGTTAGGGGACGGTTTAGGGTCCTGGTGAGTGTACGACAACGATTTAGGGGGAGCGTACGTGTGAGGGCACGGGTTAGTGTTAGCGTACGTGTTAGGATTAGGGGACGGGTGAGGGGAAGGCTTCGGGGAAGGGTTAGTGTTAGGGTTCGGGCTAGGGTTAGGGTTAGGGGACGGGGATGGTTTAGGGTCCAGGTGAGGGTACGACAACGGTTTAGCGGGCACGTACGTGTGAGGGCACGGGTTAGTATTAGCGTACGTGTTAGGATTAATGGACCCGTTAGGGTAAGGCTTCGGGGAAGGGTTACGGTTAGGGTTCGGGCTAGGGTTAGGGTTAGGGGATGGAGACGGTTTTTGGTCAAGATGAGGGTACGACAACGGTTTAGGGGGAGCTTACGTGTGAGGGCACGGGTTAGTATTAGCATACGGGTTAGGATTAGGGGACGGGTTAGGGTAAGGCTTCGGGGAAGGGTTAGGGTTAGTGTTCGGGCTAGGGTTAGGGTTAGGGGATGGGGACGGTTTAGGGTCCAGGTGAGGGTAAGACAACGGTTTATGGGGAGCGTACGTGTGAGGGCATGGGTTAGTGTTAGCGTACGGGTTAGGATTCTGGGACGGGTTAGGGTAAGGCTTCGGGGAAGGGTTAGGGTTAGGGTTAGGGTCAGGGTTTAGGGTTACGGTTAGGGTTAGTGTTAGCGTTAGGGTTAGAGGGTTAAGGTTAGTGTTAGGGTTACGGTTAGGGTTAGGGTTAGGGTTAGGGTTAGGGTTAGGGTTAGTGTTAAGGTTTAGGATTAGGGTTAGTGTTAGGGTTAGGGTTAGGGTTACGGTTAGGGTTAGGGGACAGGGACGGGGACGGGGACTGTTTAGGGTCCAGGTGTGTGTACGACAACGGTTTAGGGGGAGCGCACGTTTGAGAGCATGTGTTAGTGTTAGCGTATGGGTTAGGATTAGGGGACGGTTTAGGGTAAGGCTTCAGGGAAGTGTTAGGGTTACGGTTCGGGCTAGGGTTAGGGTTAGGGGACGGGGACGGTTTAGGGTCCAGTGGAGGGTACGACAACGGTTTAGGGGGCACGTACGTGTGAGGGCACGGGTTAATGTTAGCGTACAGGTTAGGATTAGGGGACGGGTTAGGGTAAGGCTTCGGGGGAGTGTTAGCGTTAGGGTTCGGGCTAGGGTTAGCGTTAGGGGACGGGGACGGTTTAGGGTCCAGGTGAGGGTACGACAACGGTTTAGGGGGAGCGTACGTGTGAGGGCATGGGTTAGTGTTAGCGTACGGGTTAGGATTATGGGACGGGTTAGGGTAAGGATTCGGGGAAGGGTTAGGTTAGGCTTCGGGTTAGGGTTAGTGTTAGGGGACGGGTTAGGGTTAGGGTTAGGGTTAGCGTTACGGTTAGAGGGTTAGGGTTAGGGTTAGGGTTAGGGTTAGGTTTAGTGTTAGGTTTATGGTTAGGGTTAGGTTTAGGTTTACAGTGTTAGGGTTAGGGTTAGGGTTAGGGTTAGGGTTAGGGTTAGGGTTAGAGGGTTAAGGTTAGGGTTAGGGTTAGGTTTAGTGTTAGGTTTATGGTTAGGGTTAAGGTTAGGGTTAGGTTTACAGTGTTAGGGTTAGGGTTAGGGTTAGGGTTAGGGTTTGGTATAGGGTTAGTGTTAGTGTTAGGGTTAGGGTTAGGGTTAGGGTTAGCGTTTAGGGTTATCGTTAGGGTTAGGGTTAGGGGTTAGTGTTAGGGTTAGGTTTATGTAAGGGTTACAGTTAGGGTTAGGGTTAGGGTTAGGTTAGGGTTAGGGTTAGGGTTAGGGTTAGAGGGTTAGGGTTAGGCTTAGGGTTGGGTTAGGGTTAGGGTTAGGGTTTAGGGTTAGTGTTAGGGTTAGTGGTTAGGGTTAGGGTTAGGGAAGGGTTAGGGTTAGGTTTAGGGTTAGAGTTAGCGTTAGGGTTAGGGTTAGGTTAGGGTTAGGATTAGGGTTAGGTTTAGGGTTAGGGTTAGGGTTAGGGGTTAGGGTTAGGGTAGAGGTTAGGGTTAGGGTTTGGTTTAGAGGGTTAGGGTTAGGGTTAGAGTTAGGGTTTGGGTTAGGGTTAAGGTTAGGGTTAGTGTTAATGTTAGGGTTAGGGTTAGGTTTTGGGTTAGGTTTAAGGGTTAGTGTTAGGGTTAGGGTTAGGTTTAGGGTTACGGTTAGGTTTTGGGTTAGGTTTTGGGTTAGGGTTAGTGTTAGGGTTAGGGTTAGGGTTAGGTTAGGTTTAGAGGTTAGGGTTAGGGTTAGGGTTAGGGGACTGTGATCGGGACGGTTTAGGTGACAAGTTAGGGTACGACAATGGTTTAGGGTGAGCGTACTTGTGAGGGCATGGGTTAGTGTTAGCGTACGGGTTAGGATTAGGGGACGGGTCAGGGTAACGCTTCGGGGAAGGGTTAGGGTTAGGTTTTGGGCTAGGGTTAGTGTTAGGGGACGGGCATGGTTTAGGGTCCAGGTGAGTGTACGACAACGGTTTAGGGGGAGCGTACGTGTGATGGCACGGGTTAGTGTTAGCGTACGGATTAGGATTAGGGGACGGGTTAGGGTAAGGCTTCGGGGAAGGTTTAGGGTTTGGCTTCGGGCTAGGGTTAGTATTAGGGGACGGGGACGGTTTAGGGTCCAGGTGAGGGTACGACAATGGTTTAGTGTGACCGTACGTGTGAGAGCACGGGTTAGTGTTAGCGTAAGTGTTAGGATTAAGGGATGGGTTAGGGTAAGGCTTCGGGGAAGGGGTAGGGTTAGGGTTCGGGCTAGGTATAGGGTTAGGGGACGGGGACTGTTTAGGGTCCAGGTGAGGGTACGACAACAGTTTAGGGTGAGCGTACGTGTGAGGGCACGGGTTAGTG